>NW_007578538.1:206152-226716 GCF_000690725.1 Stegastes partitus | reverse complement strand
AGAAACTGCGCTAACTGTGACGTACTGTTTGTCAAAATCAGTTTATTCTACAAACCTCGTTTTAAAAAAATGCTAGAAAATTAATGATTCCCTCTGATGAGATTTTGTAAAAAACAAAAAATTCTGTGTTATTTGGTACAAATGTGAAGCCATGAGCGACATAGCTGCGATCAACAGTCACGTGAAAAAAATTCAGAGACTTTTCGGTGGAGCTGCTGGCAGCGTCTACACCGAATGAAACTGATGAAAGTGCAAACAGTTAAATATCTCTCATAACGTCAATGTTTCGGTTTATTCGGGTTTCCAGTATTGGTAGCACCTTGTGAAAACATTTTCTTAATGGCGGTTACTTTTTAATTAATTTTTTTTTAAATTTCTGCTGAATAAATAATTTTTAAAAAGGACTTTAATTTTCTTATTTTTCTAATTGAGAAGATATTTCTAAGTTCTCTCTCTTTGTTTTTTAGTTGCTCTGTTTCCAGAGACCTGCAGGATTTTATATTGCAGTGAAAAGTGAACCAACAGTGAGGAGAAATGCGACGTGAGCACTAAAAACAAAGTGCCTGAGGCCTTCTGAGCAGTTTCCGAATGAAAACGCTTCTGAAACTGTGAGACAAATGCAGTTAAATACATAAAAACAGCGAATCATGTCGGCTCGACGGCACTAAACACAATCTGATTATTAAAACAAAACCCTGTTTCCAGCTGAGGAAGCGGAGGAAGGTTTTCTGTCCAGCAAACGGAGGCTCGGCTGCTCTGAGGCTGAGACGCCACAAATAACCAGGAATTCTCACCAAAACCTTTTTGGTTTCTGGAGAGAGAGAAAAAAAAGAGAGATGTCAGCATGTGGGTGTTTCTCTACAGTATCTGTGAGCACATCTTTTAATTCAGAGAGTCTTTCCACACACGAGACGTCTCTGTAAGGATTATTCAGGTCGTTTATTTAAAGTTCAGTCACTAAACTAAGGCCCAATCCTGGTCAGTAAGCGCTATTGATTAGCTCGTTTCCTGATGTCTCGTTTGGAGGCTTAAAGGAGGATATCAGGCGTCTGTGTTTGTGATCGGCTGAGGAACAAAGCTTTGTTTTCTCCCAGGAGGAGCCGAGTGCTGTGCTGTTATTTTAACAAAAGGAAAAAAAAAAGCAGCGCTATCTTGTGAAAGTGTCACAGTTTTCAGTGGCAGCGCTTCAAAACACACACACAGAGAAATATCTGTAACGGTGATGTCATCTCTTCCAGGCGTCTGCAGCGACACGACGGCGGCGAGCTGCGGCACGTCGAGGTGATCAGAAAAAAAAAAAAGGAGGCCGTTGGAGGTGTCAGGAGTGATTAAAAAACCTTCTGTAAAGTCGTCCGAGTCGCAAAATGTCCCTCTTAGAGAACAGAGACTCCAATAATCCCAAAGCGAGGACGAAGAAAACACGAGTTCCTGTTCGTCTGACATGTTTGTCGACGTTTAACTCAGAAGGTGAAACCAAACAAGTCGTACAAAATGATCGAAAAGCATCTTTTGCTCAAGGATGCATTGAAATATTACTTAACTTATTGAGTTAGTGTGTAAATAAAACCACAAAAATGGATTTAAAGTAGAAAAAATGCCCCCTTTATGCATCCTGTGTATATATTATAACACATTGTGGTTAATGTGACTCATGCAGAAGCAGCATTTCACTGTCGCGGCTCGTTGAAGTGAAAAAAAAAATAACTGCAACTAATAAATAATTCATTATCAATATATTTTCTATCAGCTGACTAATTAGTTAAACCTCTGAACCCCGAAAGTAATCTCTGAAAATAATCCACGATTCTAAAAAACATAAAAACAGAAATTAATCGTCGGATTTTCAACTTTTGATGTTCGATAATAACCTGCGACGAGCCGTTCTGTTTCAACAAAGCCTAAATCGTGATATTTTATGTTTTGCTATTTTAAAATCTAAAACATTGACGGTGTTTAGAGCCTTTTTTTGTTTGAAGCTATGAAACCGTGAAGCATTATTCAAATGGGAAACTTATTTCATCAAGTCATTTAGAAATTTGCCAAAAACAAGCCGTTCGTTCCAACCAGATTTGGTGAAAAACAAAAAATTCTGCGTTCTTCGGCGCAACCGTGAAGCCGTCAGCGACTCGGCTGCGACGAGCAGTCGGGTGACAAAAATTCAGGGAGTTTTCGGGTTGAACTGCAGGCGGTGTCAAATAATGAAGCGTGTGTGGTGCAGAGCCGCGGTGGAGTTTTTCTGGCGCCGTCTGTGGGAACTGGAGATAAACGGCGTGCGAGTTGATTCCTGGTGGAAACATGTAACAGGAGCAAAACAAAGAACGCCCAGAAGCTGCCCGTCAGAGGGCTGATGTTTGTCCTAACTTGTCGAGCGCTCCAGAATCACGGGGACGTTAAACACATTAAACTTCAGGGCCGCATGACCCGGAGCTGCAGAGTTCTGGCTCGGACAGACGGCGGGGCAGAACCAGACAAGTCACCTAAAATGATTAGAAGCTACGCGGCAGCATTAAGCAGCGTTTAGCGGTGAGCGCCACTGATCGAGGCCTGAGTCAGCGGCTCCGTGAGCACGAGCGCTAACTGACGAAGCGGTGAGTCGTAAAAACAAGCCCCGACAGGAGCGTCGTTTCAGGAGGAATGCGCCGCTCGCTGTTGCTCAAGCGAATTCCTCGACTTCCCTCCTCGTCCTGTCGTGTCGGAGCTGCACAGGTGAGGCGGCAGCGAACCAACAAACCAGCCGAACGTCTGCACTCGGTCCGAACACCACGGGGACAAAGGCTGCCTCTTTCATAAGCCGCCACGCCCACGACCTGCTGGTGTGCGAGGGCAGAAGAGGAAGTGAAGGTTCGTCTGAACCGGGGCCAACTCAAACACCACACCTTTGTTGACACGCAACACTCGATACCGGACCTTCCAGCCGACCCGTGTGTCACCGGCGCTCGTCACACGTCCTCCGGTTACTCAACC
This sequence comes from Stegastes partitus, assembly GCF_000690725.1. Lineage (NCBI taxonomy): Eukaryota > Metazoa > Chordata > Actinopteri > Pomacentridae > Stegastes > Stegastes partitus. The sequence continues at coordinate 223,752 of NW_007578538.1, read as the reverse complement.
GCTGTTATCAATCACTGAAAGCTCTGTGGAGTCATCGGAGCAGACAGAGCGACGTTTCATCCCGACGCTTCGTCTCACTTAGAAAAAAATTGCCAAAAATAAACCGTTTGCTTTTAGCGGATTCTGTAAAAATAAAAAAATTTTGCGCTTCTCGACGTAGCCGTGAAGCCTTGAGCGACTCCCCTGTGACCGACGGTCGTCAGACAAAAATTCAGAGCAGGTAGAGGCATAAAAACAAATCTCAGTAGAAGAAAAACGATGGACTTTTATTCTCGTATTATGACAACTGTGTGTGAAATGTAATCATATCTAATGTCCCCGGGATTCGAGCGCTCGACAAGTTAGGACAAACATGAACCCTCTGACGGGACGTTTTCTTGATATAAAAACTTATGGAGTCCAACATGTTGGACGATGCCCACAGCTGTTATTAATACTGGAGGAAAAAGAAAGGTGACGTTCTGTTTGTCTTCCATCCGTCTGCAGTTCAGCCGAAAAGCCCCGTTAGCTTCTTTTTAAAAGGTTTTTGCATAATCTGGTTCAAACTAACAGCTTATATTTAAACGGGGGCTCGTAGAATAAAGCCATGAAGTGTCCCAGTGGTGGTGGTGTGTTGGCTTTCTCCAGATCTACTCCTCATCGTTCACATCTGATAAAACCTGCAGCTGTTTCAGAGAATTCCTGAGCATCTTCCTTAAGAAAATAAAAGAGTGAACAAATGAAAGCAGGTGTTGAATGAGGCACATTTGCAGGCTGTGTGATAAAGCGTCGCTCAGAATACCTTCATTCACTCACAAAGTGGAACCAGATGTTCTGTTCGGAGCACATCGATGCCCATCGGCTCCTCAGGCTCAGATAAAAAGCCTCCACAGGCGGCTCAAAGCGCTGTTATCGTAACGCCCAGAACAAACGGATGCTCCGAGGAGACAAACGACTGGCCGGTCGGCGACGGTTTGGAAGCTGAGCAACAGGAAGCGGCTCGATGAAGAGGGCAACCTGGAGGAACTTCAGACATGTTCTCCTCCAGCAGCACAGAGTTCAGCTTCAAGGTTTCTTTTTGTCTCTCAAACTTGTGCTGCTCTCGGCTCCAGTGTGGGATCAGAAGTCAGCAACTCCTTTTGTCAGCTGAACCAGTCGCTGGCAGATTTTAATGGCTGCAGCTCGCTAGGCTAATGAAGCTCGGCGCTGGCGCCTCTGTGATGCTTCCAGGTGACTGGTTTGAAAACGAACGCTCTGGAAACGGGGTTTCAGACTCGCAGGCCGAGCAGGACGTGATATACGAGGTGTTGGAAGTCGCAGGCAGGTTAGCGATCGATGCAGCGTAAAACAAAAGTAACGTACAGTCCTCAGATGTGTTCATAGCCGCCTATTAAAGAAGGAAAACACAGCTTCAGCCACTGGAATAAGTTAAAATAATAAATAAAAATGTAATGAAAATCATGACGTTGCTTTTGAATTGTGGTTCAACAGAATTATAAAAAACAAACATGATGGGAGCCTTAAACTCATATTTAGTTGAGGTTCAGGTGTTTCCTGAACTTCTGATGTGTTTTTTTAAATTATTGTTTTCAACCACAATTCAAAAACAACGTCTTATTTCACTCAATTATAATTTAGCAAATTTTTATTTCTTATTACTTTTTCCAGTTTCTAGTTATTTGAGTGACTGGTGTGGATTTTGTCTTTTCTTTAGTGGAAGGAGACGAATACATCTGAGCACGACAGCAAAACTTAAAGTGGATTCAGGCCGGACGTCGTACGGGACCAGGTCTGAGTTTTCACGTCGTTCTTCGTCAGAAACCTTTGTGTGATTCTGAGCCTTCATCGTGCTGCGTAATGATTCCTCCTCTTCATCTATAAATGTCATCTCCGCCACACCTTTTGCATCGAGCAGCTCCACATCCTCCGTTCATCGCCGTCAGGACGATGCCTCCACTGTGGATTCATGCTGGACTCCATCTGATCAAAGATCGGGTTTTGGATCTGCATCAGCTCCTCCTGATGACTCACTTTCAGCTCATCTTTTCCATGTTTGTGAGCAGTGGGATGTTTTCTGTTTGGAGCCATGATGCAGACATGGACAGACACAACTCATTCTATCACCACGTCCATGCAGTGAGACTGATCTGTATGAATGTACATATCAGTAGATCTGCACCTCTTTGCACGACTAGTTATTTTTATTTGCAGTTGCTTTTATTTTTTTTAGCTATTTTTATATTTTTATCCGGCACCAACCCACCAGAACTAATTCCTCCTATTGTTTAAACTATACCTGGCAATAAATCTGATTCTGATTATCACAGGTTTTTTCTTCACATTTGTTCCAATTTTCAACAAAGTCCGTCTTTTATCTTGATTTATGACGATTTGAAGCTTCGACTTGATCGTCAAACTTTGCCCACTAAAGGAAATCCTCTGAGGAAGCGATGAGCTCCATTCTGAATGATTCGACGCTGAAGCGATGTTGTGCAGCCACTTCTGCCGTTCCTCGCTGTAACTCCCCGTCAGCTGTCGATGCCGAGGCGGCCATCGGCGCTGGACCCCTGCAGCGCTGCACTGCTGCGAGGCGACTTCCTGTTTATGCACGAGCATACATGCGTACATACGTGGACGCCTGCAGGACCACAGGTGTAAAGAAACGTGTCTGCAGAGCGAGGAGGCGTTCGGCGAGCTCGTTATATAGAAAACACATGTTGGACGGGAGGAGGAGGGAGGAGGAGGGAGGAGGAGGCGGCGACAGATGGGCAGAGGGAGGTGGTGAGTTATGCATGACGTCACGTGTTTAGGTTGAGGAGGGGGATGGATGGATGTTTAGGGTGAGGGGGTGAGACAGACGGAGGAGAGGAGAAGTGGTGGATGACACCACAGATGGAGGAAGGAGAGGTGGAGGCCTCCTGCGTTTCCACTCTTCAGAGTGAGACGTGTTCTATCTGCTGTTTCTATCACAACTTCTGCTCCACAGCGATTCAGAAACATCACGAGGCAGCACGACGTCTGAGCGTTTAGAGAGCTTCGGTGAAGAAGGCGGTGCTGCAGCGGTGCTTCACTGGTGTTGAGCTCATCCTCCCCATGTTTGTGACGCGTCACGGTCAGATCTTGTTTCCTGTTTGGAGCCAGGATGCCGACATGGACGCAGCTCAGAGGTCCAAACGGACAAAGTTCTGCAGCTCATTTTATCACCATGTTCGTTATTCACATTTTAAACACGAGCTGACCTGATGTCGCATTAAAATCCTGTTTATATGCAAAATGTGAAACATTTGCGGTGAATCTTGTGCAGCGGCGAAGAGCTTCAGTCAGACTTTAAAGAGCTTTAAAGAATAGCTTTGTGTTGCTGTAAATATCCGTCCACGTGGAGCCCAAAACGACTTTATACTGAAACGTCAGAGTTCCAGTTTTCGTGGCTGAAATTCATCATACAGAAAAAAAATCAGCTGATTTGCATTTATTTAACGATTAATTGATTATTGATGGTTAAGAAATCTGCATCCTCACTCTAAACACAGTGCGACGCTTCGGCCTGACGGTGGGGTTCAGACGAAGGTTCAGCGACGTTCCCACCGTGACGTCTGCTCTGAAACCAGTTCTGCTGTTTACCTGCAGGTTCTTATCTCTGCTTCAAAGAACCCACAATGTGGCAACATGAACCTCGAGTCTGAGGTGAGAGGAACCAGATAAGACGGACGCCTTATCGGCGCTCAAACAAACCCGCATCTCGAGCCGCGGCGCTCACAAAGGAAAGCGAAAGGAAGCGTGTGTGTGTTTTGAGACGATCCGTTTCATCTGAGCACCGTCTGAGATGCACGAGTCACATCATTCCCATTAGCGGCGGCGCTGACAGGCTGGCAGCTGAAGAACAAAACACACACATTAGGTCCGTTTATTACCGGAGAACGAGGAGGAGAAGCGGCTCAACGTCTTCACGCACACGAGCCAGAGCTGGACCCAAAGTCGTCATCCGAGTGGCGACAAAAGTTCTGGAGCAGCAGTGACGTGAGCAGAAGATCTGTGTGGCAGCTGAGGTCCAACCACTGACTTCCAGAGACGCTTCAGTCGCGGGACGACGAGGGCGAAACCTTCGGCCTCCCGAGGCAGCATCATTATCCTGCCGTTTAATTAAATCCATCCTTTGCTCTCCCAGAGAAACGTCCCTCGGTTTTCCTCCAGACAGAACTGAGCTGCTCGCGTCCAGAAGGCTTGTTCAGGTCTATCAGTAAGCTTCAGACAGTAGAATCATACGACCACCTCTCTCTGACGGTTCTGAACCCCGACTATAGAAAGCACATCGTCTTTAAAAAGCCACAAACTGTAAAAACTTTGCGACGGTTCCTGAATGAGTCCGTCTGCAGCGTCCGGCTCTGCTGGAAAATGTCGACCAATCGAAGCTTCAAAATGCTCAAATCTCACCAAAAATCTCTTTGAGTTGTAATTTAAAAAAAACAAACTGTTAAACCAAAGTCACATGACAACAAATTTCTGTGAACAAATTTAAAATACAAGCAGTAAAACAATTACATGCATTGATCTGTATGAGTGACGGCGTACCAGTGTTCATTAATTACTGCCGTTGTAACTATTTACCGCAACCGAAAAGTCTTCATGTAATTTGTTTTTAAATCATCGATATGTAATACGCTAATTAACAAAGTCTCGTCTGATATTAATGCTGACTCGTGATCAGCCGTTAGAGAGAGGTCTTCACGTTCGGTTTCCACACAAGTCAGGACTTTATATTGCAGTAAAAAATGAGCCACAGTGAAGAAAAACGAGAGCAAAGAGCAAAGAAATGACATTTTAAAAAACTGCTGCTGGGAGCGAATACGAACCGAGGAAACCGCGACCTGGAAACTCTTCGTCTTCAACCCTCCTCCTGCTGCTTCCATTAGCCGACGGATTGTTGGAACACGGTTTGGAGGTTTAGAAAGCTTTGAAGCCTTTTCTAACGGCGATTGTGAACAAGCCAAAGCCTCTAACGAGCTAATTAAGGCCTGAGAGCTCAAAACTCCCGCAGTTTTTTTCAGGCTCTCGTTTGCTTTTTTATTTCTCCTCCGTAAAATCGCAACAAACCAAAATAAGTTAAAATGTTAAAGAACACGTTGGATCTCTAGCGTCTCCCTGTGCCGGAGAGTCTAAGCGTGAATGTGTGCCGTACCGGTCTTAGGGGAGGATCCGGAGACGCTCAGCGAACACTCCATCTTGGCCGTTTCCCACGGATACACGCTGCTGGCGTCCGATTGGATGGCGATGGAGAAGGACGGGCCTGCAAAGACAGCGACATCATCGCAAACGGTTAAAAAACACAAAACAAACAACGTGACAGAGACAACAAACGGAGATTTTCCTGCGTTTAAACCGACAGATGCCATAACGTCAGACGGTAAACGCTGATTTCTCCGGCGTTCAGAGGAACCAGAGGGACTGGAGATAAAACAGAACCCGGAGTCGGACCACCTCCGATGATTGGGAAACCATCAAATGACATCGGTAAAGATTTTCATCCAAGTTCTCTTTACGCCCTCGTAGGCGTCACGCTCCAACAGACTGAGGTCGGTGTTGAGCTGAAGCTTTTAATTCAGCGATCATTTATAAACCTTTTAAAGCCTGAAACCCACCAGCAGGGTTAAAGTCACTTAAATCTAAAAATGCGAGAAAGTTCTGCAGAAAACAGACAGGATTGTTGGATTTCTGACTTTCTGATGGTCCCTGAACTACTCGTCTGCTCCGTTGGGAAAAAGAACCAAATCCGAGGTTAAAACTTCATCAGAACCACTTTGTTCTACACATTTTATTAAAAAACGTGACACAAGCGTTTTCTCGAACCACATCCTGCAGAAAACAGAACATTCTGTTCACCCGTCGAGCTACGACCAGTAGCTTTGTGACGAAAACTGGAGAAGTCGAGACATTTATCAGAACAGAACCAGCTTTAACCCTCTGAGTTCTAAAACCTGCAGAACTCAAAACGACACCATTTATTCAACATATACAGAGTTTAACCAAATTCTATATTAAACCCAGAACACTGGCTTCTCCAGCCTTCGTCTTAAGATTCGCCCAAAAGACACCGTTTGAAGTGACCAGATTCTGCAGGAAACTGAACATTTTTGCGCTTCTCGGCTCGACCGTGAAGCCAGTCAAGACTCGGGGTCTTCTAGGCTGAACCGCAGGAAGTGAAGGAAACAAGTATGGAACCAAAGTAAAACTGTCAACAACATCTTTTATCCAGAGTCGGCAGCACTTGGAAACATGTTGTACGAGTCGATTCCTGTTTTTCATAAATGAGAAAAATCCAAAATCTGTTCTATTTTAACAGCGTCATGCTGCACATGTTTGATTTCTCTCCACTTTATCTTGCAGTGAAAAATGAGCCACAGTGAGGACAGAAGTGCTACAACTGCTCGGGCTTCAGAGGGTTAAAAGACGTCTTCCTCTTGCTTCAATCCCAGCCAGTCTGCTGCTTCAGCGTCGGTCCGTCGCTGATAAGCTAAACACCGTTTCTCCGTTTCCTGCAGAACTCCACCCGACAGCTCGCTCGCAGCCTCCACGTTGGACGGCTTCAGACGGATTCGCTTTCGCGGTCTGTAACAGGATTTAAGGTCTAAAACGCTGCCAGCAGCCCCTCGAGGCGACACGATCCACGACACCGAAGCCCGGAGAGTTCTGCACGGTGTGAAGCGGACTCAGTAAATGACATTAATCTGCACGTTCACAGGTTTAACATCGTGTGTTTGGAGGCCACTGGAACGTTGCTTCAGCAGCTCTCCTCACGCTTTGGTTTACCTCAGTCCGCTCTGATTGGTCGGCCGGCCTGACAAATGTAAAGATAACAAAAATAACGACGGAAGCTGCCCGTTCTTTACTTGACGAAAGTGTTGTAGCATAGATAGGAGAGCAACTTCAGGCAGGAGGGAGGAGCAAAGTCAGAGTCATCATCTACAAAAGCATCGTGATGGATTTCAAGAGTCGGGGCGTCGCATTGGTGGAAACTAAAGTGTGTGGGTCGATGCAACTTTATGCAAATCAACCAAAAACTCCAAGAAACTTCTAAAATGAAGCAGCAGATTTTCTAAAATGTTTCCAGAAACCAGTTTGGTGACCGTTTTTGAAAAAGAAAGCCGGTTTGAGATCCAGCATCCAGGAGTCCAAGCAGGTGTTGCATGGATGGAGGGGTATTGGACTCCTCCTGAAGAGAACCTGGAGATCATCTACTGGGGAGCGTCTCGTTGGACGTCCATCGATGTTGGGAATCGACCCCTCGTGTCCAAAGACGTCCCCCATGGACCCGTTACAGTTGTGATTTTCATCGTCACAAAGAAGGTCGCCCAGAAGGCCTCTGTTTGAGTCAACCAGACGGTATCTACGGCGGTCTGACCGACGCCCTTCGGTTTGGATCAATTCACCAAAAAAAAAACAAAAGCAGCTTTTTGACACACCGTGAGAAAAAACAATCCCCACAAACGATCTTTTAATCTCAGAGCTGCATCACCTTGGATGGGATTATGGTCGGTGTTGTGAAATCAAGCAGCACGATGACTGACGGAGACCGGCTCTTCCAGGCAAAGTAGGACAAAGCAGCTCAGGTGTTTGCTGTGGAGGCGTGGTCCATCCGACCGATGATGTCACACAGGTGACGCCGTTCTGATCTGGCTGCTCGTCTCCATCGGCGGCAGCAACCAGAACCAAACACAAGTCTTTAACGTGCTACTTTAACCCTCTGAAGTGTCCCGTCGCATGTTTCCTCACCTCAACACAAAGTCCTGCAGCTCTACGGAACCAGAACCACCACGACCAGAAGGAGAGGGAATCAAAAAACGGATTTAATGCCATAAATCAGAGTGAACGCTGCCCACAGTTCAACCCAAACATGGAGAACAGGGGAGAAGAATTCTTGTTTTTTTTTCTGAATTTTTAACCAAACATGTAGAACAAAGGGATTTTGATGAATAAAACATGATCTTAATGTAAAACACGCCTCGTTTCTTGTTCTCGGGAAAGTTGAAAATCTGACACTTCCTCTTGTTTTTACAGTTTCTTGCCGTGATGAACTGTGGAAGTTTGGTGATCTCTTATTAAACAAACATGCTGATTACTGTTGTATGCTTAGATTTGCTTTCTGATGGGTGCCAGATGAGTAGTTCGAAGACCGTTGGAAAGTTCAAAATCCATTAATTCTTTATGTTTTCACAGCGTCTGGCTCTGATAAATGTGCAGTTTGAGGGATCTTGAACATTTAATGGAAAAAAGGCAGATTCTGTGAGTTATATTCTGAGTTTTCTTCGTCAAACTTGGCACACAAAACGTCACACAGGTCGCCAGATGTTTGACGAACAGAAATCGTCATTAACGTTGGAGTGAATGTCTTCACGACCCTCGGAGCGTCACTCAGTCCCGCGTCAGGCGAACCAGCCGCCATCCTCGGACCGGCAAGCCGGCGGCGCATTTAGTTTAAGAGTTCAGAGCCGAGCCGTCTGCAGAGCACGAACTCTGACGCACAAACTCATGAGATCCAGCTAATTTGATCAAGTGTGAACAAACAGCCGAGAGCGGCCGCGGAGCCGCGATCCGGCGCACGGAGACTTTCCAGCCATATCTCATAACGGTTAAGATGTTCTGACAGTTTTCCCTCGGAAGGCCGCGTTACTCATGCCGTCACGTGTGAATACTGTACAACGGAAGCGCTGGAGCTCCATGAACACGACGCGGACGGATAGAAATCATGTTATTTTGGTCCCGGTGAGCTGTGAGTGAGCGAATCGGGCTTCTCTTATGTTTAACAGGATCACAGCTTCACAGCGTTTACACGAGGAGAAACGCTCGTGATTCTGTTTTCACTCCGTTCTTGTCTTCACATCTCGTCGTAGAAGCGTTTTCAAGAGAGGAACGAACGTAATCATGTCGTCTTGGGAACTTCTCGATCACGTTTGGTACCTTTGAAGCATCGCAAGACCAAAACTCTCTCGCTTCACACAAAAATCATAAAGTTCAAAAGTTAAATGTCTTTGATTTTTCATTTAAACACAATTAGGGGGGAAAATGGGATGTTGGACATTTTCAGAGTTCCTACCAACACAGGACAAACAGCGACAAATATTTTACTTCTTAGATTTTATTTTCTTCTGCGCCACTGAACACCGCCTGCAGTTCAGCCGAAAACTCAATGAATTGTTGTCATTAGACCGTCGGTCACAGCCGAGTTACTAAAAGCTTCTCGGCTGCGTAGAAAAGCACAGAATTTTTTTTATTTTTTCAGAATCTGCTGAGAGCAAAAACGTTATTTTTGGTGAATTTATAATTGAAAGACGCAGATTAAAGCGATTAGGATATAATGTGGTTTTAGGTTTTGGCTCATTTTCCATTTTACATGATTAGTTTAAGGGCCGTTGCACAGCTAAGAATCACACTATTGTCTCTGATGAATGGTGTAAATTGGCGTTTCACTTCTTCCGATTCACTTTTATTTGATATTTTGATGGATTTTTATCTTCAGCGTCACTGTTTTCCATCTTTACCGTTTCCTGCTATGATGCTGGTGTTTTTCAAAGCTGCCGGCTGGTTTCAGGGTTAAGAGGGTTAAATATTAAAAAAAGGAGGACTCTGTGTAGCACGCAGGCAGGCCGGCTTCACTCTACTCTAAAGAAAAACGATTTTTCTCCCTTTTTGCCGGTGGCCACTCCATATTTATGTTGCCACCCCACCGCAAAAATCACTTAAACACTGAATATTTAATAGTAAATGTGCTGGTGAGACTCCGGATCTCCATATAGGTCCTCGCAGAACGTCCCCGTGCAGCCAGAAAACGCCTCGACACGTCTGAAACATTCAAGATACAGCTGGAACATCGGGACGCTTGCCAGCTCGCGGATGCAACTCACACATGCGGAGAGCTTCCGTCCCCGAAGGCGAGTCGAAGGGCTCGAAAACCGCCGGTGTGTGTGTGTGTGTGTGTGTGTGTGTCGGCTGGTTGGTGTGTGTGTTGTTCTACGCGGGGTCAAGTCCAAATGTTCGAGTCGGACGCACACGCTCCAACACTTGAAAGATTACATCCACATGAACAGCGGAGGAGGAGGAGGAGGGAGGCGGCGGTGCACGTCTCTGCAGCTGGCTGATCGGCCGAAGGGCTTCACTTTGAAGATGTCCCAGAGAGAGGGGGGATGGAGGGGCGGGAGGCAGCCGACGGTGGAGGGGAACCGGTGAGTGACGGAGGGAGAGAGGGAGTAACGCTCAGCCCTCCCCGGAGACGCACTCATCAGCTAATCTCCTGCTTCTCCTCCACTTGGCCGCCGTTTTCTTTCTAACGCTGCTGCATCCTGTTCTAAGACGTGATGAGCAGCGAGCGTCCATGTTCAGGAACCGCTAGTTCACTCCTGAACCCCGAAGAAAAGGCCCGGAACACCGTTTACCACCAAGAATGGTTGTGATGTGTGTAAACCTGAACAAACTGAAGCCTGAAATTGTGACATTTAATCGAAATTACTTTAAAAAAACAGATTCTGCAAAAAAAATTCACCACGATTTACCGCAACAGAGACGCTACGAGTCTATTGGCACAGAAATTTAATATGCAAATGAGTTCTGTCTGATATTAACGATGACTTAACGAGTCAAAAGTCTATTTTTCGGTTGAACTGCAGGCTGTGTTTATCATTTTATTCTGTTTTTTCTGCTTCCATAGAGCTGCAGGACGTCATGTTGCAGTGAAAAATCAACAAACGGTGAATCTTCTTTGTGCTTTTTGCTGCAACCAAGAAGCTGTTAATGAGTTTTTCTGAGAAATTTCTCGCACAAGAATTTCCATCGAGGATTACTAAATTATATCGTGTCTTAAAACGACTTTCGGGTTGAACTGCAGGCTGTGTTTTTCGCTTCAACCAGATTCTTTGCACTCTTCTGTGCACAGACGGCGACGATTTAGTGGAATTGTAAAAAGAGAATAACGTGATTTTGAACTATGCGACGGCCCTTCAACTGATCGTGTATGACTTTGGGTAAATTAGCCAAATCTAAAACCATATTATATCATAATCGCTTTTGTTTCATTTATAAATTCACCAAAAATAAACTTTTTGCTCTCAGCAGATTCTAAAAAAATTACAAAATTCTGTGCTTTTCTACGCAACCGAGAAGCTTTTCAGCTGTGACAGACGGTCTAATGACAACAATTCATTGAGTTTTCGGTTGAACTGCAGGCGGTGTGAGCAGTGAAACATCTTTTATAAGTAGAGTCACTGTTTTTCTTTCCTCTTCTGTTTATACTGCAGATTGTGGTTACACATGCTAATAATGACATGTATGTGTGGAAAGCTCCGATCCTGATGGTAAACTCCGATGTCTTCCTCCTCCCTTCGTTTCATCGTCTGTCTTCCTGTTCTTTCCTTCTCCGTCCTCTGCTTTAACCCTTCCTCTCTCTCTCCTCACCTTTCCACTCCCTCTCTTCGTCCTCCTCCTCCTCCTCCTCTCCTCTCTGAGGTTTCTCCTGCTTCTCCTTCCGTCTCCCACTTCGCAGCCAGATCAAAGAAAGTTAAGTAGGCCAGAGGCTGTGGTGGGCGTCAAAGGGCTTAAGGTGTGTGAGCGCTGTTCTTCCTGCACATTATTAGGGAACGTATGTTGTGTGTCGTCATTAGAACCACTGGTGTGGGCGGCCGATGTGTGTTTATTGTGAACGGAGCCGCTTACGCGTTTCCATAAATAGACGATTACTTCAGGACAAGTGTGAGGACTCGACTCATTGTGTGTTGAAAGTGAACAAACGATTTCATGAACAAGAAATTCTAAACGAGGGATTAATATTTATTCAACGTTAGAAATGCAGCCGACTTTGACTAAACGAGCATCTTTTAAATAAAGTCCTGCGTGAGGAACAACATGGAAGTGAGCTGTATCAGAGCCAGAAACGGTAAAAGCCACATGAACAGGCGGATTGTCAGCTTTCTGACGGTCCTTGAATGCATCACATGCGACAAACGCTACGGTCGGACAACTTAAATAAATAGAAGCTGATATGCTCGCTTATGTTTCATTTGCTTACTTATTATTTTTGTTTGTTTAGTTGCGACCTACTTTGTTAAGCGTCTCTGAGCGCCCTGAAAAGCGCGATGTAAGTATTATCTACTATTATTATCATTATTGTATCATATTCAGCCGATGTAAGATTAAAAAACTGATGTTTGGACGTTTAATCTCACATTTAAACACGTATAAAAGGCCTCATAAATGGCCAAAACGACACCATTAAGCAGAGCCAGAAACCATAAGAACAGAAAGAATCAGATTTTTCCAACAGTCCTTGAACTAATCATGTGAAATAAACCGTTTGCAACCAAGAACCCATTCGTGCCTCAGATGAACAGTCATGTGACCAAAACACAGGAAGTATTCGGCTGCACTAAATGATCGACACTCATGTGAAGCCACAAAAGGTTTTTCTTCCAACATTTACGACATTTCTGTTAAATAAATATTTGACAGTATTTGTTTTGTGTATTTCTGCTTTTCAACACGATTGGCTTTTATCGGGGCGAACAACGAGACAACCACCATGACTGGACTCTTCTATATTTCAGAGGCGAGTCGGTGTCGTGTCCGGGTCACTAGTGGAGGTGAAATGTTTGGCGGGAAACTTGTGGACTCACCGTTCTCCTGGAAGTCGATCCTGACCTTGTTGGACTCGGAGCTGGTGGCTCTGGTCCAGGTCTGTCCCGGCTGCTGTTTGGTCCACGCCGTGATGTCGCACCAGTAGAAACCTCTGTCAGACAGCTGGACGCCCGCCAGGCGAAACCGGAACTCCGCCGGGCCGGACTTGGTCAGAACCAGACTGTCTCTGAGTGAACACAAAGAGAAGGATGAACCTTTCCAAACACCGTACTAGTGAAGTGTTGGCATGCCTCCCGACCGGGTCAGTACCTTCTGTTGGGGTCCGTGGCGCCTCCGTGCTGCATCACGTTGTCGGGGCTCAGAGTCATGATGGTTCTCACGTTGCTGTCCAAGCTGTCCTGTGATTGGATGAGCACCGAGTAGCCCGCGTCCCCCACGTTCTCCGTGGCGACGGAGCAGCTCATCTCAAAGGTAGCTCCGCCCACTGAGGCCTCGCGGATGCGTTTGGCCACAACGTTCAGAGACGGACCTGGAAGTAGAAATTCAATAAATCACCTTTAGGACAGAAGTCGTTCAGGCACCTCATTGGCTCGTTTGGGTTTCCACAAACCAACCACAGTCGTCTTGGGGATTGCAAATGTAATGGTTGAAAGAAAAAAGGCCCAAAAAACAGAAAAGATGTTGGTTGACTTTGTGACAAGCCTTTAACCAATAAAACATAGTTTGATAGTCGGTGTCCACCAGGTAAAGCCGGCTTATACTTCAGCTCTGGTCTGCAGAACATTACCGCGGTAGGTACTTCGGCCACAACAATACCCACCGATTAATCTCAAAGTGTTTGAATAGTTCAGGAGATCAGTATATAACGAAATACTGCAGCTACCGATGGACCATTGGACTTTCACCTCTTCCTTCTACGCTACCAACACCACCAAAGCCAGGGGTGTAAATCAATAACACAAATATAGGATTGTCTTGTTTCTCAGCTCTAGTTGGAAACCATCCCAGAAGTCTTGGTCATGGTGGCCCTTTACAAGCCCTCAATACTCTCTGATTGTCAACACTTAACTGTCCAAAGTCTGAGCGACGCCTCCTCTGGAATCGGTTAAATTATTTACAGCAATAAATTGATCAATAATTGGTCAACAACATTCCAAACCAAAACCATGGCTTTCTAACACCATCTGTCCTTGTCTACCTTGTGAATCAATAAGCAATAAGAACACCATCCTTGAAGACCTCGACTCTTTCCAGCCACAAACCCTTAACCACCCCAGAAGTCTTGGACATGGTGGCCCTTTTCTTCACCAAACTTTCCATTTTCAGTGCATGTTGCTGCTTGTAGGTTGCTGCAGGAAAAAAACCACCTGAGATGAGCGACCAATGGCAGACTTCTACCTCCAGTCTACATCCGGTGAGGCAGACTCGGAGGAGGAGGGGAACCCCAACGGAGGCCAACAGCGATAAGTGATTCTTCCGATTCAAAGCAGCCTCGCAGCGTTGCGGTTACATCACGGCTCAATTAGCTAAATTGAGGTCAGCAAGTTCAACATGTGGGACTGAAATAGAGGAGAAGTGTCTGTGCACTGTGAATAGGAAGCTGAGACAACAAGAGGTCTGTTGTCGAGGGATTCTTCTGTGAAGTCTGGAAATGATATCTGCACATTAGAGCGCATTCATACAACTCGACAGCGGGGCGACTCTGGCTGGCCGACAGCTTTCTGAATGTGAGTTAATGGCTCAGATTTTCTGCGTTTCTTCCAAAAATACCTCATTAAGTACCTCATCAGCCGATAATGTTGATTTCCCCGTAGCACAGACAGAACACTCACTTCTTGGCCTGCGTCTCTGAACTGAACGAAAGCAGCGTTTCTATCTGCATGTGACACATCGTAAAGTCCTTGAGCTGAACAGGAGGCAGAGACAGTAACGTCTAAAAGCAGAACTGGGCCACAGTTTCTGTTTGGGTTTTCCTGAAGTCTCTTCAACTTTAACCCTCTGAATTCCAAAACCCACCACAGGGTTTGAAAGGCATGTTATCTTTTATAAAAACTGGATAATTAAACCATTTATCAGGTCGAGATCTGTAAGAACGACTCATCTGTAACGGGCCATTTCCTCAGGAAGCTTTGGATATTTAATCAAAATCTATTTATTAAAAAAATGCCAAAAAATAGTGTGTTTGCACAAACCAGGATCTGTAAAAAACAAAAAATTGTGCGCTTCAGGACGCAACCGTGAAGTCATCAGTGACTTAACGGTGACAGACGGTCACGTGGCAAAAATCCCGACAGGTATGAAAACAAACTATGTCCAGTGTTGGTAACACCAGTAGGCTCTTGGAAAATGTTGATTCCATTTTTTTTTCTTTTTGCGTGATGCAACCTGCAAAATTCTGATTTGACAGAAGCCCGAACATCAACGCAAACGTGAGTCAATCAATAATCCAAGATATCTCAACAGATGAGTCGTTGCAGTGAGTCTTTCTTACGTTTGGTGTCCCATCGAACAGTCAGCGGCGAGCTTTCGTGTACCGCCGTCCTCAGCAGGACTCCCTGGCTGTTAACGCTCCAGGAAGAAACGTTGCAGACATACTGGCCCATGTCGATCTCCTGCAGGGCGAGAACGACTCAGTAAGACGTGACCGACACATTCGTCACACACATTCAGCCAAAGGTTAGTCCAACGTTTCTGACACCTGTGGAAGTTTTTTGCTACCTGTGTGCGGAGGAATCTCAGCTTGAAGGTGTTCGGCTGGACTCTGCTCAGGGACAACACGCCGCTCTTCAGCCTCTCGGCGTACATCGAGCCCGGCGACAGGTTCCCGTTGCCGTCCAAGGAGGCGATTGTGTGCGAGGTCTGAGGATCGTCCCCGATGCCTGTTGGGGGATTTAGACAAATTGAACAATCTGCAAGAGGTGTCACGGCACTTTGTAGGCTTCACGTAATCCCGCGGAGGGAAACGTACCAGGAAGCGGCGTGTGCTCCCAGCTGATGCCCAGTCGGCCTCCGGGAGGCAACTGGGTGATGTTGGTCACGTGACAGGCCAGCTCCGTGGGCTCGGCCGTCATCTGGGGGTTCTGGGAGGCTTTGAGGTTCAGGGTGAAGCTCGGCTCTGTGGAGGAAAATGTGGAAAAACATCAATTAAACTGAATGCTGCTATGCAGTAAGAAACTTTAAATGAGGCTGTCTGATAACTCTTCTGGGTCTTAAACTCATTTGCGGTGTTTTAATATTCGTCTTTGTTAGAAAGATCTCAGGAAAGGTACGGGTCATCCTGGCTCAGCCGATTCCAGCCAAAGCCACCTGAGAGCTGGTGCCTCGTCTCCAACCTGTTCTTCAGGTTTTGGACCCTCTTAGAACAGCAGGGTTCAGCTAAAGAACGAATGCTTTGAGCACATTCGGAGACCAAAATACGTTTGTTGGGTTCAGATGGAGTCAGATGAAGCTGCTCAGGACGACCACAGTGAACTTATGGTCCTGACTGTGAAGCCGGGAGGCGGCAGCGTGACGACGTGGGGCTGCATGAGTGCTAAAGGTGGTACTGAAACACAATATAACCACAAAGAGGCACAAGATGAGACCAAAAAGATGCAAAACAACCATAAAATGACCACAAAAGCCTCAAAATGGCTTCAGAAAGACAAACAATTATGACAAAAAGACGCAAGATAGTTTTTGGTGAATAATTGCTGTGAAGCTGCTCAGGATGTGAACGTATGGTCCTGACCGTGAAGCAGGGAGGCGGCAGCGTGACGACGTGGACGACATTTAGAGACGACAACACGACTATCTTTGGATAAAACTAAATGCATCTGCAGAAGCTGGATCGTTCCAGCATGAAAGCACAAAATCGTTTCCAAAGAGCAGCGTGTGAAGAAAAAGGCGGAGCCACACAACCGACCAGAAGCTGCATCTCTCTGCAGACTTGGACTCATGAAGCACCGAGTTCCTACTGCGGGGTCTGTGCTTTCACTACGGTGAATCCAAACTGTTTAGCTTAACAGCCGCCTGTTCAACGCACGCTGCTGTAAACTGTGTACATCCAGCTGTACTGACGGCACACAGTGTGCTGCTTTGTCTCTCTGCAGACGAACAGGATGTTTAATTATCCCTCTAGTCAGCTGGGCTGGAGCTAACACTGGGTTGGAGGTGAATCAGAGCCCTGAACACCTCCAACCTGATAACGCCGTAAACGAAGCCGCCGCCGTCCCAGCGGGGCGTCGCTTCGTCTGCCACGAACACAAAGCTGCTTTTTAAAAATTCTCCCTTTTGGTGGTTTCGTCTTTAAATAGAGCCAAACGACGCTCCGAGGAGGAGGCGTGCATCGGTGCTAACGGTGGCAGGTTGCACCTTTACACGCCAACGAACAGGAAGCACGCACAAAGACCTACACCTGTCTAACAGTGAGACATCCCGTCGCACAAACACACCCCACGTGTGCACACGAGCCGACACACACCAGAGCCACGGCGTCGTCACACTAACACCACACACACACACACACAGGAAACATGCTATAAATACGAGTCCACGCGTGTGTGTGTGTGTGTGTGTGTGCGTTTGGCATCGGAGGCGGTTTAGCATGATGTCAGCTGGACGTCACACACACACACACACACACACACACACTGACTCATGCACCGTCACCATCTGCTGCAGAACGCACACACACACGTTGATGGATGTGTGAGGCTTCGCTGCCACGCGCCTCCTTCCTCCTGCCGACCGGCGCGCTGCCTTATTTAGTTGAGCAACGCGCCGGACGGACGTTTCCTCAAACGCGTCGGCAGGTTTTTGTGCTTCAAACAACAAGAAACGACTTTAAACACTCGAGTCAACGCAATAAAACACACGTCACCAGCAGGACTCGAGTGTTCGTTGTTGAAAAGGCTGTTGTATGGATTTGAAAGGCGAACCAGAGCTCGATCTGGAGGTCTGTGGTGATCACGTGTCTCCTTGTGGTGGTTTTGATTCTCTCTGTGGTCATTTTTGGTCTTTCTGTC
>NW_007578538.1:200369-205763 GCF_000690725.1 Stegastes partitus | reverse complement strand
CTTCTTATGGTGGTTTTGATTCTCTTTGTGGTCATTTTGCATGTCTTTGTGGTTATTGTGTGTCTCTTTGTGAGGGTCTTGCATCCTATTTTTGCAGTTTTTAATCTCTGCGGTCATTTTGTTCCTTCTTATGGTGGCTTTGATTCTCTTTGTGGTCATTTTTAGTCTTCCTGTTGTCGTTCTCTGTCTCTTTGTGGTCATTTTGTGTGTCTCTGTGAGGGTTTTGCATCTCATTTTGGCAATTTTTAATCTCTTTCTGGTCATTTTGCATCTTCTTAAGCTGTTTTTGAGTGTCTTTGTGCTAACTTTTAGCCTTTCTGTTGTCGTTTTCTCTCTTTGGGGTCATTTAGTCTTTAAGGTAGTTCTACATTTAGTCAATGAAGTTCCTCTTTTTTTTTTTTTTTATCATATATTGAAAATGGCTCGTGTGAAATTTCAGACTGATGCATTCAGTTTTCAGAGAGATTTTTTTAAAAAGCAGATTTTTTTTTCAAATAGAAAGTTTGAACAACAACATCTCAGAAACTATTCAAGATAAACGCCTGAAATCTTCACTGTCATTTCTGACATACAACATTTTTCTGTTACCAAGAGAGGAAAAGAAAAGTGGCTTCACATGCAGCAGATGTTTTATTGTCTTTCACACTCGGCTGCAGACGTTTCACCGTGCAGGATGGATCCTCCAACAACCTGCTGCTCTCTAGTTTAATCATTTGCACCTGAAAATTCTCTGAATTTTTGTCCTGCGACCGTCGGTCACAGCTGAGCCGTCGACAGCTTCACGGCTGCAACGCGGAGCGCAGAATTTTCTGTTTTTTACAGAATGTGATCGGCGCAAACGTTTTATTTTTGGTGATTTTTTTTTTAAGTGAGTCGTGCAGAATGAGGTGATTTTGCTGCAGTATCATGATTCAAAGCTCAACACCTGCCGGAAAGATAAAAATCCAGCCACGTTTTCTGGTTTTACAGCTTTGTGATGTTACAAATGACATCATTTTGCAGATTTTTTTAAGACCAGACCTGCCGGAGGACGTGGAGTTCAGACTATAAACACACAGAAAGTCTTTTTTCTGATTAAACCCAACAAGCCGTTTGTCTTTTGATCCACATCGTGACACAAACTGATCGGGCTCTCAAACAGAAACGAGTGCAGGATGAAAGGCGCTCTCGTCAAACCAAACGCCCGTCGCTGCGACGTCGAGTCTGACTGGCAGCTTAAACTGCTGCTCTCTGATACGCGGCGCTCTGGAGAGTTTAGCGGAGGAGAAGTGGTGTAAGACGAGCTTTAAAGAGAAGAAAAGGCTCTATTAGCACCAGGCTCGGGGAGGCAGAGCGTGGAAAAATAGGTCAGTGTCAATAACACAACAAACCGCTTTCATCACGCCACTCTTCAGCTTCCACCGAAGAGAACGGCGACGGAGCGTCTCCGGTGTCGGCTGTGATTCAGATTACAGCTGCAGCGACGTTCGTTATCGCTTAATCTCGCAGCTAGTGTCTTGATTAAACCTGTTTCTAAGCTCCCGAATGTCTCCGTTTGTCCAAAATCTAATACATCCTGCAGACGAACACAGAAAAGTAGACAAACTGTTTGATTTTATCCCGACTGAGTCCCTCTGAAATCACGTAGACACCAACAGAAGGAATCGTTCAACTTTACCACGATTCAAAGTTTTTATCAAAATCAATTTAAAATAAATTAATTCTGTAAAAAAATAAAAATTCCTCACTGGTCGGCAGAAAAGCATCCGCGACTCAGCAGCAAGAAACCATCACGCAACTAAAATTCAAGAACTTTTCGGCTGAACTGAAATAAATAAAACATCTATAATAAATATAGCGTGTGTTGTTGTTTCAGCATTGTTAGCACACACGTGTTGATTACAGGTGTTTTTTTTGGTCATTTATTCTTCCATTTTCTCTTTTTAATTTCAAAAAACATCCAGAAACTGCTGCCAGGTTTAGGGTTGACGCTGACAGAGATGAATTCATGTAGTTATCACACAATCCTGCAGTTCTTCTCAGCACTTTATCGTCTTTTTTACTAATTTACTCACCGACTGTTGTTGCTTTTATAACTTTTTATTTTAAAAAACCCAGATATTTCCCTCTGGAGGTGGTGGAGACCAAAAACGGAGCAAACAATGAACTAAAACTCATCAACTGTTGGCTAAAAACCCAACCTAATGTTTTAATATTTCGCTGTAATCCATCACTCTATTTCTGAGAAACCTACATGTAATCTGCTTAAATAAGCAGCTTCTGCCTCATTCTCAACTAAATTAATCGTCAGCTAATAAAATAAATTATATTTTGTGGGGAAAAAGTCTAAATTGCTGCATTAAAGCTTCTTAAATCTGAATATTTTCTGGTTTTTTTTCGCTCCTTTGTGTCTGAATATCGGCACCATTCGACATTTTCACCAGAAAATAATCACGAATAATCACTCGACTGCAGCTTTGTCCCACTTCGGTGAAAACTAACGGTGTGACAGAGTTCACACTCTCACCCAAAAACATCCTAATCTCAAGGAATGTTTTCACTTTCATGCGCTCGGAGCCGAAACAGGCTTCAGCAGCTGCACGTCTCTGGGAGCTCAGGAGGCCTCGAGCTTCGGCTGGAATGCGTTTGGTTTGTGTTTTCTGCTCGGACCTTTTCGCCACGACTCGGTTTCTGGCGTGAAAACGACGCCGGTGAGCAGAAGGAGAGCGTCGGGCCAAAACAAGCGAAGGCCGGCGCGGCGTGCAGGAAAACAGCAGATCTGAAGGGAGTCCGTCGACACACCTCGGGTCTCCCAGGACGGAGGGGAAGTCCGCACAGATGGACTTTCAACATCACGGACTGCAGCTAAAACAACAAGTCATCCAGGACGAGGCTCAGGACTCGTGTTTGGACATTTACTCCCACCGAGCTCGTTTTCATTTCCCGACATTTCAGAAATTAAATATTAATGAGTGTTGCTTTAATCCTCTGAACCCCGAAACCCAGCAGCAGGTGTAAAAGGCACGTCAGTATATTATCATATTTAAAAATGGTAAAATTGATCAGAGGCAGAAACCGTGAAAACAGAAATAACAGTCTGACGTTTAACTTTCCAACAGTCCTTGAACTAATCATGTGGTACTTTTACCTTTGTTTGGAAAATTAACCAGATCTAAGCTTAAATTATTAATCTTTTTTTTTAAAAATCGCCAAAAATAAATCGTTCAGACGAACTGGATTCTACTAAAAAATAAAAACGAGCTGATGTGCCGACTGCTCGTCACAACCAGCGGTCACGTGACATTCAGCAACTCTTCGGCTGAACTGCAGGCGGTGTTTCCACAGAGCGGAGACGAGATAAATATACAGTAAAATATCTGCAGCATATAAGCCAGAAATCAGAAAGAATCTTCAGATTTTCAACTTTTCTTGGACTACTTTCTAGAAAATTAACCAAATCTAAGCTTAAAATTGTGATATTTTATCGAAATCACTTGATTCTGCATATTTAATTTTTTTAAAATGCCAAAAATAAATCAGTTTGCAGGAAGCGGATTGTGTAGAAAACAAAAAGAAGAATCAACCTCGTCCCACTCTGAAGTGCAGGCGGTGTTTCCACAGAGCAGACAGGAGGTAATAACCAGTTAAAAATGTAAATAGTAAAATATCTGCAGCATATGAAGCCAAATCAGAGCCAGAAACTGTAAAAACAGAATCAGGATTTTAACTTTCTAAAAGTCAAAACCAATATTTCAACAACAACAAAAATAAAATCATTTTATTTTACACGAGTCGCTGAAGAAGTTTAAACCTTTTTATTTATCAGATTTTGTAATTTAAAAGAAAAAAAAAAAGGAACAAATTAATTAAAATTCTGCGTTTTCGCGGCACAGACGTGAAGCCGTGACCGACTGAGCTGCCGCCAACGGTCACGAGATAAAAATTCAGGAAGTTTTGGGCTGAACTGGAGGCTGCAGGAGTCAAAACGTACGGAAACTACATGTCAGTAAACTATCTCTTATTTTATTTTATTTTTAACAGTGCTGATAACGTTTAAATAAGTATTGATTGCATCATTTCTACATTTTTATTTTTTTTGCAAATTAAATAATTGAATAAATTCAGCTTTATTTTTTAATTTTGAGGGTTTTATTTTGGTTTATTTTTCCTGCTTTCTGGCGTCATAACGGCGTCTCACTACACAGCACACGAGTTAAACTTCTCTCTGCCTCCAGCTGTTGTTCTGCTTCCACTGAGCTGCAGGAAAAATGAACCCGACAGCGAGTAAAAACGGGAAAATAAACTTCTTCTTCTCACGCTGACTCTCAAAATAAAAACGAGCTTGTTGTGGCTCTCAGTGATATGCACATATATATATATACATATATATATATATAAAAATAATACATTCACCTCAGATAATAAATGAGGAAGCGTGAGAATCCTGCCAACATTCGCCTCGCGCTCAAACACTGCAGCGGTTGAAGGAATAAAGGGAAAGCGAGCAGCGTGGTGCAGCCTCTGGCCACCAACAACCTCCTTAACTCGGCTGCTTGATATTTCACTGAAGGAAACGCTCTCACCCAGTTTTGTCAGAAACCTGCAGGAAGCATCTCAAACGCTCTCCTTGGGGAGGAACGCTCTTTTATTCAGGCTCGACGCTGAATAAAGACCAACTCTGCATTCTCTGACTGAAAGCTTGGTGAGCTGACATCTGGAGCAGCTGGGGACTGGGATGACCGGACCTCCGATCCGTCCTCCAGCTCCCTGTTCCAACATGTTCACACTCCACCGGCTAATCAGAGCCAATTAAAGGCAGCACAAGTGAAACCACAGCCCTCTCCTTCACATTCCAACGTTTCGAGCCGTCGTGTCGCACTAAACTTCGAACGCTTCAGACGGACCGTGGCCCGAACCCGGAGCCGGTTCTGGGCGTTTTTCCTTCTCATTTTTCCTCGCTGCAGCTCCATGGAAACACGACAACACGAAGGAGGAGAGAAAGAACTCAGGAATGTCTTCTGTCAGTAGGAATGACACAAAGAGACGAAAATAGCACAAAAGGATGTTAAAATAACACAAACATGACACAAACATGACACGGAGAGATGATAAAATGACAGAAAAAGGACACAAAAGGAGCAGAAACACCAAAAAAATGACACAAAAATGACACGGAGAGACGTTAACATGACATGACAAAGACATGAAAAAACAAAATGACACAAAAGCACGCCGAAGTAACACAAAAATGACACAAAACGATGCTAAAATAACAGAAACGACACAAAAAGACACAAAAAAGCATGAAAATGACACAAAAAGAGCTTATATAACAAAAAAATGACACAAAATGATGCCGAAATAACACAATATGACACAAACATGACATGGAGAGACGTTAACATGACATGACAA
>NW_007578538.1:180770-198769 GCF_000690725.1 Stegastes partitus | reverse complement strand
CACACACACACACACACACACACACACAGAGATAACACGTAAACCCGGCGAGGCGCAGATCGACTAAACGTCCTTGATGCTGCGGTTTGATATGTCGGCGGTGCGTTCGTGTGCCTGCGGAGCCCGGTTGGTATTTCTAAATGCGACTCGGATCCTGGAGGCTCCAGGAATCTTCCGGCTGACATACTGTTCACCGTAAAGCTGCAGTTCGGCTGATTTTTGTCTCGACTGCGGCTGCAGAACGCGACGACTGCGGGCTCGTTTTTCACCGCAACGTGAAGTCCTGCAGCTCTGTGGAACCGGAACCACATGGAGGAGGAGGGGGGACGTGTTCTGGAGCAGAACCACACATTAAAAAGACAAAAAACAAAGTCAACTACTTATACTCTTAATTTGTCTACACTGCCTGCAGTTCAGCCTAATAAAAAAAAAGTCCCAGAATTTTCGTGCCGTGGCTGCTGGTCTCAGCCGAGTCACCGACGGCTTCACGGCTCCACAGAAAATCACAGAATATTTTAGTTTTTACAGAATCCGATTCAAGCAAACACTTGATTTTAGGCGAAATTTTAAACGAGACACGTAGAATAAAGAGATTTTTACGACATTGCTAATTTGACATCAGCTATTTTTTGTTGCTGTTAAAGATTTTTAAAAAAAAGAAAAAGACAAATGCAGGAAAAATGATATCACAGTTTTAAGCTTCCACGGACGTGTAGTTTGAGGACCGTCGGAAAAGGCAAAATAACACAAAAATGACACAAAAAGACACAAAAGGAGCTTAAATGACACTAAAATAAAACAAAACAAAGCTAAAACTCGACCATTCTTTTGGTTTTTAATCGTTTCTGGCGTCATTTTGGTGATTTTGTGAAAGACGACATAACTTTCACAGCCGCAGAGAGGTTTTAGGGATCAAGCCAACAAAGACTTACGCACATGAAGGTGTGATTCCAGCTCCAGCAGGTCAAACTGGTTTCTGCTAAATTAATAACGTCGTCTTTTGTAAAAATCACTGATGAAGCCTGACGGTAGCCTCCGGACGTTTCACTCTGGGCGTTCCCCCGACATGCGGCCGCCTGAAGCCGAGAAAAGCTTCAGCCGCTCCGATCTGAAGCAACGAGATCCGGACGTAAAGGGGCGATTCATCAGCAGCTTTTACTGTGAAAGGACTGACGCTACAGGAAGTCACCTGTTACAGACGTCTTTACAAACCAGTTGCATCTATTCAGCCTCTAAATCAACCGTCACTGTTGTAGAACATAACTGCAGCTATAAACTTATCGGATCCTCGCAAAGTCCCATGAGAGCCACGAGACTCAACCCTCCACCCTTACCATGAACTGTAAAAGCAGCTCAACACTCCACAGAAGAAAAAAATAAATAAATTGGCAAAAATAAACCGCGTGCTGTAAACAGATCGGGCAAAAATGGAAAAATTCTGCGCTCCTCGATGCAACCGCGAAGCTGCGAGTCGCTCGGCTGGGACCAACGGTCGGGCGGCAAAAATTCAGGAACTTTTTCGGCTGAACTGCAGGCGGTGTGGGAAAAAGGAAATACAAGTGGGTAAACATTCATCAGAGTTTCTGTTTTTGTTGCATAAAAGCTCCCAAAAAATCGAGTTAATCCAGCCGGAATCTCCACAAATCCAACATTTATTCTCCGATAAATGGATCAGAACGTCCGACGACGAGCTCCGATCCCCCAACGAGCAGCACCGATGGCTTCTTTTAACTCTTTGCTTCAGACGTGGGACTCGATACCGACCACCTTCGTAGTCCACTGGCGAAAGAACATGCCACGACTTCAGCATGACGAAATGAGCTATAACGTCCAAAAAAAGAAAACGGACTGAAATCCATAAAATGTCACAAATCATCGGCTAAGAGAAGAAATCCTTTTCTGCCAAATCTGCTGGAATAATAACACGCTATTGAAAAAGCCCAATAAATACTTAAAGTGACCAGATTTCCTTTTTGATGTGTTTGGCATCCAGAGTCCTCCGGGGATTCTGGCACCAGGAGGTGTTTTTTTGATCCGTTCCGGCAATATCATGGCCAAGAAGCACCAAAGCGAACTCTATAAATATCATTAAAAAGGGCTTTTATTCCCTTTTTCTACCCTCATAAAGAAACGGGGACAAAAAGACTAATTGCTACTTTCCTACAATAAATTGGGAGCTCTGAGGAAACTTTGCGCCCGTCAATCTGCCAAAGCGCTTCCTGGGAATTCCCAAAATATAGTACAGTAGCCGTTATGTAATCAGGATTCATTTATTCAGGAGTCCGTTTCTTTCACCGACATGTGGGAATCGGGAGTTTGTTATGAATCCAACACGTCTTCCACCACTGAGACGCTTTCTGCCAAAGCCAACGCTGAGTTCTTTTAAATATAAATATAAATCCACTTTTTCTTCTTCTTCCACAGCGACACAGTTTATCAGGAGCCGTGAAAAGCGTCGCCCAAGATTCTGACGGTTCTCTAAAAAAAACGACCAAATCTGAGCTGAAAATCAGGAAAGCGCTGAGCTGGTCGAGACGTTAAAGATGGAAAAAGGAAAATATTCATCACACAGGAGGGAGCTTGTCAGAAAAGCTGTTTTCTACATATTTCAAGTTCTTTTCTGTGTTATATTCAATCGACAGCGTTCTGACGGCGTCATTCTGCACAGACGACGTTTTAAAGTTCTGTCAAGCAAGAAAAATAAATAAATAAAAATCACCAAAATGATGTCAGAAACGGCTGAAAGAAGGTCAGAATATGTTCAGCTTTTCAACTTTACAATTAATCTTCTGCGACATAAACAAACTTCAGCTTAAAGTCGAGACACTTCAACAAAAAATTGCAAAATGCTCCAAATAAAAACTCAAAAAGACAATCGGGCCGAAGTGCAGGTGGAGCAGGAACAAATCTCTGTAGAGTTTCTTATTTCAGACGAAAAATCAGGGCGACTCTACTTTTTTAAAATCATTTCTGGCGTCCTAACGGCGTCGTCCACACACTTCTGAGTTCTGTTCACTTCTCGTTTTACTGCTTCCACAGAAAAAGTCCACGTCAGGAACAATCCTCCTGTCAGCAGACCTCACCAGATTAAATCAGGCTTTGGCTGATAGGATTCATTAGCTGCTGTTTTTTTTTACGGGAAGAAAAACAGAAAATCAGCTTTAATTAATCCGTAACTCAAGAAGACCATTAAACATGAACGTATGAACGAGCATCCTGCCTTCTCAAACAAAGCGATTAATTGCGTCTGACACGTGACCTCAGACCGACAGACGGCGCTAATTGACGGCTGCGTCGACTGATTTCGGCGTCGCTGCTCCTCGGAGGCAGGATCACAGATTCCCACACAGGCTGCAACCTCCGGCTTCGCCGTCAGAGCGCAGGACAGGCACGACTAATCAATCGTCCTCGCAGCAGGCGGCGACAGGCTGACGAGGGGATTAAAGAGCCGCCCGCCCTCCACATCCATCCGAGGCGGCAAATCAAACAGCGGCAGCGTTCGCACACGTCTCGGCAAACCCACGAACGTCAGACGAATCACAGCAACCAGAGCAGAAGAGGACGACTCAGGAAGCCTGGCGTTACCCTCTCTTTATTCTGATTCTCTCAATTAAAAAATAGCCAAAAAAACACAATTTGTTCCAACAAGATTCTGTAAAAACTAGAAAATTCGAGCCTCCTGGGTGCAACCGTGGAGCTGTTAGTGGCTCAGCTGTGACCGACAGCCTGATGGCA
The DNA here is from genome assembly GCF_000690725.1 of Stegastes partitus. Lineage (NCBI taxonomy): Eukaryota > Metazoa > Chordata > Actinopteri > Pomacentridae > Stegastes > Stegastes partitus. The sequence goes on along the minus strand of NW_007578538.1, from coordinate 195,034 downwards.
AATATTCAGGATGTTCTGGGTTGAACTGCAGGCAGTGTTCCCTCAGAGCAGACATTAAAACCGACGAACACACCGTCAAACATGTGCAGAGCGGAGAGTCACGCCGTGGTCACGACTACTGCTAAATGTTCTACATGGTGACTTTAGGAGCAATTATTGTGTCCTGTTTTCCTTATTTCCTCATTTAAGTTCCACATTATTGTTTTTCAGTCGTTCTTTTTTTTAAATTATTTTAAGTTTGCACTCATTTAACTCTAAAAACTCACCAGCTGCTTTGAAAGACAGATTACATTTAAAAAATGACACCTTGAATCAGAACCAGAAACTCTGTAAAAACAAGAGAGAATCATCTGGGTATAAAGTTTCCCACAGTCCTTGAACTACTCGTCTGTGATGCTCTGTTGGTAAAATTTAAGTTTTAAAATCATGATTTTTCATCAAAATCACTCTAATCTACACGCCTCATTTAAAAATATGCACATTATCCAGAGCCAGAAACTATAAAAAGTGAAATTTTAAAAACTCTTGCGCAGTTCTTAAACTAATCATGTGTGACGTTGGAATCTGATCTCAAAATCATGATCAAAATCTGAAAAAAGTTGCCCCGAAAATAAACAGCTGACTCTAACAATAATCGGCAAAAAACAAAAAATTCTGCACTTCTTGCCGTAACCGTAAAACTCAGAGTGACTCAGCTGTGAGCGACAGTCACGCCGCAAAAATTCAGGGATTTTTTTATTTTTTTGTTGATTCGGCTATCAACAAACAACGACTGGTAAATGTTCTACATGTTGATTTTAGGCTTCTCCAATTTTTATAAAGCAAATAATCAAAGATATTCAACCATTTTTTTCATCATTTGGCTCAATAGTTGTGTCCTAGAGCACAGAACAGCTTCTTCATGGTTGTTCTGTTTCCATAGAGGTTCAGGATTTACAATAAAAATGAGTAAAAATGTGATACTGACGCCTGATAAACCTCACAGACAACAGCCCCTTTAAATAAGATCACTTGGTTTCATTTGGGGTAACTCTGACATTAAACCTCCTCATTTCACTCTTTTCATGTGATTTTTGTGCTGCAGTACCTGAGTGGAGACTAGAGGCTTCTCAGCACACAAACTAGCATCCAGAGTACGTGAGGCGTTCGGGGATCATCGGTATATGTCAGCATTTGAGTGTTTTATCTTTTTTAGACGCACAGGTAAGCAGGAATGACCTCAGTTTCCTTTTTTATGTGACGACCCATAATCAAGCCGCCGCGCTACAATCCAAGATGGCCGCCGACCTGGTTCACAACAACCACGAAAACTCAAATATCACAAAAACTCAATCAACTTTGTCCTTCGTTAAACATTCAACGGCTGGGAAACGCTCACACGACGCATAAATACACAACAAACAGAGTCTCCCTTCCCAAATCCTGAGGAACGTCGTGTTAAATACAGACATTCTCACCAAAACACTGATTCCTGGAGGAACGACGGCTCGTGTGTCTCATCTTTCTCATTTCATCGTTTTCTTCATTCAGAACATGCATGAGATTCGTTTTAGTACAGATCGACAGATGTGGCTCATCTGATGTAACTGTCGAACTTAGCCGCTAGCCGTTAGCCGATATCCATTAGCCGCTAGCCATTAGCCACTAGCAATTAGCTATTAGCCACTAGCACTTAGCCGCTAGCCATTAGCTGCTAGCCACTAGCCATAGCCTTGGCAATGACGTGTGTTTCATCCAACCGACAGCAACGAAACACAAAACGACACAAACGAGGCACAGCAGAAGAAAAACTAGACAGGAAATGAAACAAACGAGACGCAAAAGATTAACGAGATACAACCCACTGAAAAAATGGACAAAACAACACACACGGCACAAAATGACACAAACCAAACACGAAAGAAAAACAACACGAGCAAGACACAAAATTCAGTAAACAAGACAAACAAAAAACATAAACAAGACACAATATGAGCAAAACAAGACAGGAAATGACATAAACAGTGACTCTCTGATCTCAGCCCATATGTACCCGGTGGTCCTCAGCCAAGGCTCTGTTCACCGTCCCACAGCCGAGGCTCAGGACCAGAGGTGACCGGGTCTTCTCTGTCAGAGCCTCCAGCCTCTGGACCAGGAGGAGCTCAGATCTGCAGCACTTCATCCTCCTTTAACAACACATGTTTACAGATGTGCGTTTACAGGGTTTGTTCTATGAGTGGACTTTCCTTCGTTTGATGGCAGCATCAAGGCAGTTCATTCTATCTTCCTTTACTGTCTTTTAATTGTCTTCTTTTACTGGGTTTTATTCTTCTTATATATTTTTACATTGTTTTATTGTCTTTCATGTTTTATGTGTTTCACCTTCACCATTTTTCATTTATGTATTTTTTACTTCTTTTGATGTTGTCTAATGTTGTTCGTACACTTCTACAACACTCTGTAACCCTGTTCTGAAAAGTGCTGTATAAATAAAGTTTATTATTATTATTATTATAAACAAGACAGGAAACGGCGCAAAAAGGCCACAAAACAGCACAAACTGAACACAAAAGTCCATGAACAAGACACAAACGACAAACGAGATGCAAAACAACAAAAGCGGGATACGAAACAAAAACAGGACACGAACCAACCAAAACCACAAACGAGACGCAGACTGAACACCAAACGTTTGTGCTCCTGAAGCGTCCAACAATCAACCAATCACGTGTCACTCACTGATCTCGGACACCTTCACCGTCACCGGGCCGGACGTCTTCTCGGCCGCCATGTGCCACCTGCCGCCGCCCCCGGAGCTCCGCCCCCCCTTCTCGATGAAGGCCCGGACGCGGCAGGCGTACAGGCCTCCGTCCTCGCCGCTCACCGCCCTCACGGCCAGCCGGTACTCGCCGGCGCCGGTCCGCTCCAGGCTGGCCTCGCCCCGCCGGCCCTGCGTGCCGCTGCCGTTGGACGCCACCACGCCGCTGCGCTCCATCGTGATGATCTCGCGGCCGTCCGCCAGCCAGGTGACCTCCGGGGTGACGGCGGCCAGGTTGTCGGCGGCGACGGAGCAGAGCAGCGTCAGCGTGTCGCCGGGGGAGAGCAGCGACGAGGACGAGGACGAGGACGAGGACGAGGACGAGGACGAGGAGGCCTTAACGCTGAGGGATCGACCTGCAGAGAGGAAACAGCAGCCACATCATTATTATTATTATTATTATCATGGTCATCATAGAGGAAACACGGTCTGGTTCCAGCCGGTCTGGACATCCCATAATGACTGCAGCTGCATATAAACAGTCGGCGCTTGGAGCTCCGTTTTCACACCACTTGTTTACACACCGAAGGCAAAGTCAACCTCCAGAGTCTCCGGCGGGTCGCCCTGAGCAACCGACCCGACAGAAACACGGCAAACATGAAAACCACACGGCTCAGTCTGGTGGTGGACACGCCGAACACAGAAACATGGATCCGATTTATCTGATTTATCGCCGACAAGCCAGAGTTGATAAAAAAGGCAGAAGAGAAAATAAACACTCAGAAAAACAACAAACAAACCAACAAACGTCTGAGAACGAGCAGCATGAACTACTCTCCTGTTTTCTTTTTTACCTCTTTAAGGTTCCACATGATTGTTTTTCAGTCTTTTTTTTAAAAATTATTTTAAGTTTGCGCTCATTTAACTCTAAAAACTCACCAGCTGCTTTGAAAGGCAGATTAAATTTACAAAAATGACCAAAAGTACGCCTTCTATCAGAACCAGGCAGTCTGTAAAAACAAGAGAATCGTCGGGTTTTAAAGTTTCCCACGGTCCTTGAACTACTCATCTGTGACGCTCTGTTGCTAAAATAAGTTTTAAAATCATCAAAACACGCTATCGTAATAAATCACATCATTTGTCAGAGGCAGAAACTATAAAAAGTGAAATAATCATTAGATTTCCAACTTCTACATCGTCCTTAAACTAATCACGGGCAACGCTGGAATCTGATCTCAAAATTTGAAAAAATAATCCTGCAAAAAATAAACAATTGACTCTTTCAATAATCGACAAAAATCAAAAAATTCTGCACTTCTTGCCGCAACCGTAAAACCACGAGTGACTCAGCTGTGAGCGACAGGCACGCCGCAAAAATTCAGGGATTTTTTGTCTTATTTTATTTATTTTTTGTTGGTTCGGCTGAACTGCAGGCAGTGTTCACACAGAGTCGCCGTTTTTATTTTACATCTGTGAGCGCTTGGAGAAATGTTGTACATGTTGATTCTATTACTTATTGTTAATCAGAGGAATTCAGCTTTAGTTTTTCTGTTGTACAGTAGATGGATTTAGACGACATTTCTGCGTTTTGTCTCCTCCTTCGTGGTTGTTCTGCTTCCATCCAGCTGCAGGACGTCACATTAGTGAGACTTTATCTCGTTTATCTACAGAAGCACTCAGAACCAACAACCTTCTGGTTCCAGGACGAAATCCTCTTTTCACGACAGAATTTAGAACCAAATGTTTCGCTCAGCAGCAGAGAAAAGTGGATAAAACCCGAACGAACCCCTGAGACTGAGGAGACGTGTGGACAGTGAACATGACGGACGAGGAGCTGCTGTGGTCCTGAAGCGTCTGTAGATGTGGTCTCCAGGAACAACACAAACAGCAGCGTGAGGGGAAGAGTCTCGGTGTGGCGTCTGGAGACGGACAAAGGGCACAAAGCCGGCTCTGTTTGACTTCCCTCATCCTCTTTGCTCACGTCGGCGAGTCAATACGAAGCGACACAATGGACCCGAGGCGGACGGCGGCGAGCGCTCGTCTCCGGTTTCATTACGGGCCGGCCGGGCGTTCCTGCGGCGCTCAGAGGCCTCGCCGACCCGGACGAGACATCAGACACCGGAGCAACCGGCGGGAATGAGTGCAGGAGGGTCGCCGACCTCCTGGGAGCCCCGAGAAAGTCTCCAGAACAAAGAGGCAGGACTCTCCCACGTCCCTCTTCTTAGTCCAGCCTGACTCGAGGAGCTCCAGAACCGAGGTCCAGCACACGGCACGAGCAGGAAAAGTCGTGATTCTGATTGAAAGCTGCACATTCAGCTCAGTTTTTACTGTATTTAATGAAGCCAAGCACAGTTTTACCTTCACATTAGGATTATTTTACAGGCATCAGAAGGATTTCTGCTAATTTGTTTTTTGGGGTTTTTTTTCGCTCTCATAACTTTTTGTATTTGAATTTCAGGAATCATGGCTTGTAGATGGATGTGTCCAAAAATGATCCTTTCATTGTCTAGAACTTGTTCTGAACAACCACCATCACATCAAAGTTTACCCAGAATGCACTTCTGAGTTTTCTGTGCTGAATAATGAGAATCTGCCTGAATTCTGTGCGCCAGCCAGCAGGGGGCGACTCCTCCATCAGCACAAACAGTCTGAGTGTATTGACGTCTACGAGAAAACGAACCAACTTCACACTTGATTTGTTCCCTCGGTGAACCTTTTTCTCATCAGTTTATGGTCTCAGTCGCTAGTTTAACATCTTCTTCAGTGCAGCATGAAGCTCATTTAGCAGATTATGTTCCCATTTTAAAAAAAAACAAGCGATAAAGCAAAGTGTTCTCAAAGTTCTCAGAAAACAGAAACACATCCAGGGCATCAAAAATCTGATTTTGGCTTTCGTTATAAAGACGTTTGAATTCCCTTCAGCTGTTCCTGTGACTGGTCCAAAGTGAATGACAGATTCCTCTGACTGTGGTTAGTCTGCAAACAGTAGCTTGACTGCAGCTAACTGCTAGCTAGCTAGCTAGCTACATGCTTTTCAAAGTCTGTAGGCAGCAAATGTGTCAAATTAAAAGTCATAAATAAAATCAAGGAGCTTCTGCTACTCCTGCCCCATTGGTGCAGCTTAGCTCGCTTCTGCGTAATAAAGCTTCAATTCATGTTAAAAGTACGCTAGCTGGGGCGCCGCTATAGCTCACCTGGTTGAGCTGGCGTCCCGTGTGCAGGCCTACAGTCCCGATGACATGAGTTTGAATCCCGCTCATGACCCTTTCCCACATGTCCTCCCCCCATTCTTCTCCCCTACTTTCCTGTCTCTCAACTGCACTCTCAAATAAAGACAAAAAGGCCCAAAAAACAACTTAAATAAAAAAATACGCTAGCTGCTAGCTTAGCAACCTTTCCAAGCACACTGGTCACCATTTTAGTTTGGCGTGCTAACATGCCAACATTTGTTTATCAGCACAACACACCAAGTCCAGCTGAGGCTGACGGAGACATGAGGTTACAAACCGAAACTCTTTGACCAGATGATGGCGTTCGATCGATCAGAGGATCAACAGAAACGCTACAACTTCCTCCTGAAGGGACAACGAACGCATGTGAGGAATTTACCAGAAATCCAGTTTCATCTCAGAGTTGCTAAAGACAATCAGAAAACTCTCTCATAGCAGCAACTTTAAGCCAAAAACTCTGACTAACGCATCAACTAATGCGTCAACCGGTCTGTCGATGCGATCAGTCGATGTCACGATGAGTCGTATCGGTGTGGATGTTGGTCAATATGTGTTTCAACAGAATAAGATGTTTTAGAAACCTCACAGTTTGTGTCACAGAGCCGCTTCACAACAATCCTGCAGCACATGCAGCAGATGATGGTGCGGAGTAAAGCGGTGTCTTCGTGTTGAGCTGCTCTAAACAGAGACTCCGACATATTTCACTTCCAAAAACTCGGTGTCGGACGGTTTCTCACCTGTCGGCGTAACAGCAACCGTTCCCATCTCTTTCGTACTCTCCACGATTTTTATCCACTTCCCTCCGGTCTCGTGCGCCCACTCCGTCCCGTTGCATTCGTAAATCCCTTCATCGGACGTCGTCACCCTGGAGATCACCAGCTCGAACGCTCCGTTCTTGCCGGGGACCAACCGGATGCCTCCGTCGGCGTAGCGGCGAGCGAACTTGGCGCCCGTCGCCACGTCGCCCTGAGGCCCGAACGTCAGGATCTCCTCAGAGGCCGTCCCCTTCTTCACCAGCCAGGTGACGGACAGGTAGGTGGGGTAGGTGAGCTCCCGGGTGACGTTGCAGGTGAGGGTGAGGTCGCTGCCCTCCGGGACGCTGGGCGGCGGCGTCTGGGGGGAAACCTTCAGGGTGTTGGGGATGACTGGCGGGAAACAGAAAAACAGACAGCCATGTTTAAAGTGTTCGATGGGTTTTTGTATTTTCGTTTGGAGGCTTTTATTTTCTTAAATGACGGTGATGTTTTTATTTTTAAACAGGTATCTTGTGCACATTTGTTTCCTTAAATCAATAACTGTTGACGTAATTGCAATAAAGATTGGGAGGTTCACTTATTTAAGGATTCCTTCTTTTATTTTGGTGCACTGGAGCGACCAAAACGTCAATAAATATGAACGTCAAAGAGAAAAACAGCTCATTTCTTTATTTCCTCTCCTGCTGCAGCGTTATCCGGCTTTTATAATGCGATGAAAAACATATTTAATCATCTTATTCGTTGTAAAAATATATATTTAGCAAAAAAACCACCTTAAAATATTGAGTTTTCCTCCCATTCGTTTAGAGTGTCTACAGCTCCTTCACAATAAAAGCCTTCCAGTGAAGAAACTCTTTTACTGTGAAGTTCCTGCAGGTGTTTTCTCAAGAAAAGTTGTTTCAGTTGTGTTTTTTTTTTTACATTTAGTTGAAGAGCTGCAGGAGGCTTCTGTAGGACGCTGAAGCTTGTGCTCATTAAACAACAACATCAGTGTAGATTGTGTTTTTAGTTTTTGTCGCTCATCTCGGCAGCACATCCTCCCTCTGGTTTTCTGTTGCTGCGAGTTAACAGATCCCGTTTGGATTAAACTAATTCCTACTGATACAGCAGCACACCGAGGCTGGAAAACCTGAATAAAAAGCACAAATAATCATAATTAAAGCCGCAAGCGGCATTGGTCGGGTCCTCGCTTCTCGCTGGAGTGAGGCAGGTGGTGCTTGGCGCCAATTTACTCTTTTGTGCGTCCCGACCTGCGACACACTCCCACGGAGTCTTGTAGGTGTAGATGAAACGGCCTTCCGACTGTACCCCAATGAATGTGGAAAACCCCCAAAAAGTGGTCAAAATGGCCATTGATCAATATTGCCCGGGCCGCCGTTTCTAAACCAAAAGACTTTTGAGGAGCGTTTTGACAACTTTTAATCACCGCGTCGTGTAGTTTGCGCTGGCCAAATTTCAGGTGTGTCCGACTTACCCCGTAGTAGGAGATAGATTTTGAAATCGGTCATAAATGGGCGATTTTCAGCCAAAATGGCCATTGATCAAAATTGGACGGGCCGCCATTTCCAAACCGGGCCTCATCTGCGGAGCGTTTTGATAACTTTTAATCACCGCGTCGTGTAGTTTGCGCTGGCCAAATTTCAGGTGTGTACGACTTTCCCCGTAGAGGAGGTAAATTTGCGAGCCGCCAATTTTTTCAAAATGGCCGACTTCCTGTTGAGTTTCGGGTATGTGTTCTTGAGGCTTTTTTGTGCATCTCGAGTTGTTACATGTGTGTACCGAATTTCGTGGCTCTACGTGAAAGTGTGTTCGGGGGCCCATTGTTTGTAATATTGTAGGGGGCGCTGTTGAGCCATGTTGCTATTGAGGTGAGTGTTTCCCCCTAATTATGAAATTTTTCGCCGGGTCTGATGTGTGTGGCGAGTTTGGTGAGTGTGTGAGTACGTTGTGTACCTCAAAAACGCGTTTTATTTTGACGAATAATAATAAACTCGAGCAGTTCCAACAGGGTCTTTGCACCCTTTGGTGCTCGGACCCTAATAAGGGCCCACATACAGATTCTACACATCAGAAACTGTTTAGAAAGAATCCTGCTGGCTGTAATTTTCTTTATAATTCTGTATTCTCACATTTTTACCTCACTGTTGGTTCATGTTCCAACATAAATATAAAGTCCTGCACCTCTCTGGAAACAGAAACCTCTTCTCTGCAGTGTGACGCCGTTGTAAAGCCATGAATCGTTTCAAAAAAGAAAAAACAAATGAAGTTGAAGCTCATAAAATTTACTATAAAAAAACTTAAATTAAAACCGGAACCATTTATCCCCATTTTCCCCCAAAGGTTGACGCTGATACCAGAAAAAAACGAACAGTGTCTCGACATATTTTTGGGATTTTAATACTTTTCAGCCGAGAACTTCCTGAATTTTTTCCACCCGACTGTTGGTCCCAGCTGAGCGACTCGTTGCTTCACGGATGCGTCGGGGAGCGCAGAATTTTTTTATTTTAATGCAATCTGGTTACAGCTGGCGGTTTATTTTGAGAGATTTTTTTTTATAGTTATGTTGGAAAAAGTCATTTTGATGGAATATTGTGGTTTTGCGGGGGCAGGGTCACCACCAGCTCCACAGGGCTTCATTTGTGGCACATTATTCATTGAAACAAGCAGAACAAAGCGACGATTATCAGCTTCGATCTGGTCGTTTTTTACCGAAGAAGCTGAAGGTCGCGCGTAATTTGTTTGAGGATAATCAGAAAATTAAAAATCCACCAATTCTCCCTCCGTTTTATTTTTATTTTTTACGGTTTCTGGCTGATTTATGAGCGTTTCGGGTTCAGAGGACAAACAATTTCACACCGTGACGGTTAAGATTCAAGAATCCTTTTAATTAAATCTGTAAATCTTGCGAGATCCTCGAGAGGTGAACTGATCCCGAGAGGCGTGTCGGGTGGAAAGTGAGTCAACGTTTGGTGCTCACTGGGCGGAAATAACGACACTTCTACCTGATCACGTGGGCAGCAGGTGACTTGAAGTTTCCAGGAAATCAAACTGTCCGCCGCCAAGTTAAACAAGCGAGCAGATAAAGCTGTGAAGCGGTGATGACGCGTCGGGCGTGTGCATGAAACCAAGGTTAGCCACTCGCCGCTTTACTTTCACTCTTTGGTTTGTTTTTCTTCCCAACGCGCTGCAGGTCCTGACAGAGCCTCTGCCTTTGTTCCTGCTCTTGTTGTGACGCATTCAGAAGACTCATGAGTCACTCTGTTGGAGGAAATTAAAAAACCTGGGAGCTGGTGAGCGTCCTGTTGGGAGCACAAGCAGCAGCGGCAGAAACAAGTTCCACCTCGCGCTCTTCGCGCCAGATGCTGCAGCGAGTCGCACGTCTGCAGCGCCGAGGTGGGGGGTTAATAATGAAGCCGAGGGGCAGATTCAGAGGATCGCTGCTCCCCGCCAATCACGGGCTCGCTTCAGCTTGTGCAGAAACCAAAAACAAAGACGTGAGAGCTGGCGGCTTCAGGTTCTGCATCAGCATCTAAAAACAACATCAGCTCCACAAGAAGATGAACGGGTCGTGTGTTTTGGAAATCACAAACCACAGACTGCATGTCAGCATCCAGAAGGAGGGAAAAATTAAGGTTGTCTCTGCTTTAGGTGGTTTAAAAGAACATTAAAAGTGTCACCATGGAGACCAATTTAACCCCGTCAGCGCCAAAAACCATCACCGCCGTTCTATCTTTAAAAATAAAAGTTTAAACTCCAGTTTATCAGAACCACAAACTGTAAGAACTGAACCAAACGCAACTGTACAATGTTTTGGATAAAGTCTGTGATTAGATACCTGTGAATATTTCAGCTGCGATTAACCGTCGTGTAATTAAGATTAAAAATGGCTCCAGTCTCAATTAGATATATTATAAATGGCCCAGAACCTCTCGGCTGAAGTGCAGGAAGTGAATAAAAACATTCAAAATCAAAGTGTGAAACATCTGTGTGACGTGGAGCCGCTGTTTTTTAGGAGAAACGTTGCTGATTCCAGCCGTTTTCAACCATTTAATCAAAATTTAATTAAAAATTGACCGTGTGGAAGAATCGGATTCTGCGGCGCTTATTGGAACCGTGAAGCTATCCGTGGTTCAGCTGTGACCGAAAGTCCAGCGACGGAAATTCAGCGATTCTTTTAACTGGGCTGAAGTGCAGGAAGTGTAAAGACGCGGAGCAGGAAAGCGTCTGTAGAGTTGGTCTAAAGTCTTGATAACAGCCGTGGATCATTTTTTCTCATTTTTGTAATACAAGAAACAAAAAATCAACTCTAGTTTTTTCTTTATTTTTCAGGACTCATGCACAGAACACATCAGACGTCCCTCTCCGAGCCGTGGATGTCGGTTCCTGCTGCCTCATGCAGAACACTCTTTATTCATTGATGTTCTGCTATTTTTTCTGTTTTTGCCGTTTTAGTCGCTGCTGTACAAGTGCTGTGAACCATCAGGGCACGTTTGGCAGGAAAGGCGCTTCAGGGAATCGCCGCTTTATCCGACGCTTCACGTTCAGAAGCCAGTTTTACACATGAAGCGAAGGTAAAGAATCCTCAGAGCCTTGGAGAGGGAATCTGGCAAAGGACGGCGGAGAGGAGGAATCCTCGCGCCAGCTCGGTGTTGCTGGACCGAGATGTCTCGCTAATCGCCTGTACCTGGTCCGGCCCGCAGCGCCGTCACCGCCGACCCGTTAATTGGCACGTGAGCTGCAAGTCACGTGTCCGGAGACCGTTTCCACGAGAGCAACACCTGAACGCTCGGAGGAAGGTCTGGCGCTGCTCAGAGAGGTTTCCAGTCACAGGAAGATCTCCAGTTGATGGAGATTCCACCCGCTGAAGCCTGAGAGTCACTCGTGTTCATCAGACGTGACAGAAGATCGGTTCTGTCTCAGTGTGAGCACGGCGACGTGAGATTCAGCCATTACAAGGCAAGACAATGAAACATCATGGAGAGTTAAATAATATAAAAGTAAATGTGCAAATACATCCAAACCACAAGTTTAATCGCAGCCAGAACAACGAAAGCTGTGATTGTGTAAGAAACACACCCAGAGGAGCGTCGCCAGAAGGTTAATTACACATCGGTAGCCTTGGAGAGATTAAACAAAAAGGAAATAATGGCTCTTTAAGAGCTTTTTTCCCCTTTACTCCAACAAGACAGCAGCTCCTCACAGCCACGTCCTGTTGGGTGAAAACGGCCTCGATAGTCTGGAAGCGTGGACGCCACGTCAGAGCCGGTCGGCTGACGGCCGTTTGTTTGGCATCAGCCGGACGTTTACAGTCAACAAGAGGAGCGAGTCCGGTCCTCACTTCAACCTCCTCCCACAAACAAACCAAATACTTCAGAAGCTCGGCGTAACAAAACAGAGCACACGTGTGATTTCTAACCAGTCGGACCAGTCGGACCTCTGGACTCTCATCATGGCTCCACGTGGACAAAAACGTTAGCAACAAATCTGATAGTGAGACGGAAAAAGACACCGTGAGAAACTAGAAACCAGCGAACCGCAGCGTGAGCAGAAGCGATCAGGCTGCTGCGGTCGGCGATGTAACGCCAACGACACATGATGTGATATGAAAACAGCTGCTTCAGACTTTGTGCAGGCGTTCTCACTGGAAACCTGTTTGTGGGACACGTCATGATGTCAACGTCTTTGGACAGACTGCAGGACAAAACTGCAACAAAAAACCTTTGTAAAGAACACGAACAGAAGCCTGATGGATGCTGGAGAACATTCTCTGGTCACATGGAGTCCAGATGTTTGGTGTGAACCTGACCAGGACCACCACAGTGGATGCATGGTCCTGACAGTGAAGCACGGAGGTGGAGCATCATGATGTGGGGCTGCATGAGTGGAAAAGGTGGAAAACGACCACAAAAAGACATAAAAATCCCCCCAAAATATGCAAAGTGACCCCAAAGAGGCAACAGAATGAGCTCAAAGAGACGCAAAATGACCACATGGTTGGTGTGAACCTGACCAGGACCACCAGTGGATGAGAGACAGTGAAGAACGGAGGAGGGATGGAAGGAGAAGAATGTTCCAGCCATGATTTGAAGTCAGCAGAAGATAATAGAATCAAAGAGGAACGGTGGAGCAACACAACCTCTCAAACACAGACTCCACGCTGAGGAGGATTAAGGCTGTGGTATTGAACAAAAATGTCTGGTTTCTGCTGCGCTGAGCTCCTCCTGTGGAGCCTGGAGCTGATGTTCCATCCTGGAGGTGATGTTCCATCCTGGAGCTGATGTTCCATCCTGGAGGTGATGTTCCATCCTGGAGGTGACGGCTGCTGCTCCACACTGCAGCCGTCCATCAGTGATCTGCGGTACGAGTGTGTCGCTGCAGGATCTTAAAGGGTTAACTCGATCTGGATCCTCGCCGCCGTCTGAACCAGCGAGCTACCGTGCTGGACGCCGGTCGGCCGATCTGAGCGTCTGAGGCAGATAACAAAGTCAAATAATCTGCCTCAGAACGCTCCATCAATTAAAACGGGCCTGGGAGGCGTCTGCAGACCCTCGGCGACCTCTCCTTCACTCGCCTTTTACGTAACCTCGGACGACTCGACTGCCACGAGTCTGCCTGGTGGTCGGCCCACTCGGCTGCACGTACACGACGGCGGCGGCGGCTCCGTAAACAGAGCTGCCTCGTTAATTCAGGTCTAAATTTAACAAGGCGTCTGGGGAGCCGAGCGGGGAGGCAGCGAGCAGCCCAACATGATGAGGCATTATCGCAGCGAGCTCACCTGCTGTCACACGACGCCGTCGCCGACTTACAGCCTCGCCGTCCTCGCGTGGCGGCAGGAGGCCTGAGCGGCCGGGTTTAAACCAACGACGCAGCGAGCGCGTGTTTAATTACCAACCAGAAGCGAGAAACCCAATTAAAGGCAAAGGAAAACGCTGAATGCACGTTTCTTTGGCAGAAAATAGCCTGAATTTAAAGCAACACGCGTGAACTTTGCAGCTCGTTTCTGGGAATGCGTCGGCTTCTTGTGACTCGGACGAACTTCAGATTTGAGGAGTGAATAATGAATGTGAGCTCAGACACCTGGAGGAGGGGCAGCGTTTTAAAATATTCAGCAAATCCAGCCGTCGACAAGAAGCCTCAAAACGCATGATGTTAAAATAAATAAATACAATTAAAAAATCGCCCAAATGACACCGTTTATCAGAGCCAGAAACTGTAAAAGCTGAAAAAATGGTCGGATTTTCACCTTGTTCACGGTGTTTGAACAACTCCTGTGTGACGTGTGGTTGCTTCAGAAAAATTCACTAAATGTGAGCATAAAATCATAATATGACATAAAAATCACTGCATTCAGCACGTCTCCTTCGTTTCTATTCATCAAAATCTGTAAAAAACAAACAAACAAACAAACAAAAAAAACAACAACAACAAAAAAACCTACAAATTGTGCAGCCTTTAATCAACGAGTACAACTGAAAAGAAAAAATAAAATAAAAAAATCACAATAACGTTTCATTATGTGGATGAATTTAACCCCAAACCTGC
>NW_007578538.1:169427-180454 GCF_000690725.1 Stegastes partitus | reverse complement strand
CTCTCTTTCTTTTTTGCTGCTGTATCGAAATAATTTCCCAGGTCTGGGATAAATAAAGCATTTCTATTCTTTTTTCTTTTTTTTTTAATGCAAAAAATAAACTATTTCTGTTTGTCAGATTCTCCTCGGCTGAGATCGACTGCGATTAATCGGCTGAGCTGCAGACAGTGTTTCAACCGAGGAGAGAGGAAACTCCGAGGATCACGATCAGGAAAATCAATAAATCAATAAACAAGTGCAGCACGGCTCAGCAGCAGTGAGCAGAGGAGCCAGCTGTTGGAGAAACATCTTCCTACAGATGCCTTCTTCCAGCTGTTTTGTAGTTTTCGTATCATAAATAAAGACAGAAACCAAACTTCCCTCTGTTGGTTTCCGTCATTCCACCTCTGACTTCCCTCCTGCTGGACTTTAAACTCCCAAAACACCCAGAAACTGCTCAGAGGATCAGCGACGGTAAACATTAACGCCTCGCTGTCCGTCGGAGGCCAACAGTCGTCGGCTCGGAGGGGTTCGAGTCAGAGTTTGTTGGAGGGAATAAGGAAAGCAGGACATTAAATAACGAACACGTCATCCAGTAACGGAGAAGCTGTTGGTTTTATGGTTCTGTTTGTTGGGCTCAGCGTCGGTCTGGATAATCATTAACAAACCGCCGTCATGTCAGAGCGCTCGTGTTGCGGTTTTCAGAGATGAGGAAGCTGCGATCGGATCAGATTCCCTTTTCTTGTTCGACATGCAAAAGGTTAAGTAGTTGTAAAACAGGTCGTGCTGATCAGAGGCTGGTTCCACTCCGGTGACGTACGAGCAGGTTGAACAGCAGCCGGAGTGACGAGGTTCTAATCAGACGGAAAAGCCTGAAGGACGCTTCTATGAAAAAACAAACTTATCCACACGTGTTTCCAACAGCAGGAGGGAACATTTCTAAAGCTTTTATGTTTCTCGTGTGTGAACACTTCCTGCAGCTCAGTCGAGACGTTTCTGGATTTTTAACAAATGATGAGAAGAATTGTTTTTTTGTTTTTTTACTGAATCTGGTTTGAGTTTATTTTTTGTGAATTTTTAAATGAGAAAAGTAGAACAAAGTGATTAAATGTGATTTAAAGCTAAGATCTGGTTCATTTTCCAACAAAACTGAACAAAACTTTGATAGTTTCTGGCTCTGCTGAAAAGACAAACTTATCAAAAAAAGGATTTCTTTAAAGATAACGCTTCGTTTTAAAGGCATAATAAAGAAAAGCTTCTGCTGGAATTTGCATTAAACTGCAGACTCGGGATGTGTTTGACTTTCTGAGCCTCTGTTTGCTTTATTAGAGTCACTCTGTGGTGTTTTCTGGATATTTGCATTGAAGCAACACGTTTGTCATTTTCCTGGTTTGACCGCAGACGATGAGTTCGAGGACCGTCGGACCGTTTCTGGCTCTGATGAAACATTTTAAGGGTTTGTTTGAAGCGATCGCGTCATTTTAAAGGCACAATAATGAAAAGTTTCTGTTAGAATTTGCATTAAACGCATTTATTGAAGAAGGAAAAGATGTGAATTTTCTGTTTTCTTTATTTGAGTCACTTTGTTTCAGACGCAGATGATGAGTTCAAGGACTGTCTGAAATGTGAAAATCTGAGGATTACTCTTCTTCCTACAGTCCCTGGATCAGACAAAAGCCGTAATCTGTGCGTTTCTTTTAGACCTAGCATCTTTTTTAGCTCATCTAGCTGCTGATGTTCCCGATCGTTTCATTTCTGTGCCAGATCCACAAAACTCGAGGCGGCGTTGAGATGAAGCATCGACCGGCGGCCGTCCACTCCCACGTCTCGTTCGCTGCACCAACTACGACCAACTGTTGACAGCATCACACGCCACTTAGCAGAAGAAGCCGTGTAATCTAATGATGCTATTTTTACTCCTCTCCGAGCCTCGGTCTCCCCGGCCCTCATTTGACACAAGCCAAGTCCTCCCACCTGACATCTGCTCCCCGCCACGGCTGAGTGGGAGCGCCGAGGTGTGCTGCGCGTCCAAATCGCGGTCCAGCGATTGTCTACGACCAGCGGGAGTGTGTGTTTGTGTGTGTGTGGTCAGCCATGAGGACGGCTGTTAAATGAGCCGACGCGGCGCTTTTAGAAACGAGCTCGGATCAGGATTCGTTAAATAAAAAAGCTTTTTCTTTTTGATTTAGACAGAATGAAAAGCCTCCGTTGGAACCGTCTGACCCCTGAGCAGTTTAAATCACACCATTCATCAGATTTTTAAGTCTTCGACGCTCTTTGAACGACTCGTCTGTGACCCAGCGAACGCGCTGATATTTTGTTCCACGTGTCTCGTTTAAAAATTCTCCAAAAGACAAACAGTTTGTTTGAGCAAAACTGTGCAAAAAGCAAAAAATTCTGCCTTCTTTGACTCAACCGTGAAGCCGTTAGCGACTCGGCTGCCACGAACAGTCAGGCGACAAAAATTCAGATCTTTAACTTTCCAACGCTCTTTGAACCACTCATCTGCCATCCGATAAAAGCGCTGATATTTTATTCTACGTGTCTCGTTTAAAAATTCACTAAAAAATAAACACTTTGTCCGACCAAACCTTTTCAAAAAACAAAAAATTCTGCCCTCCCTGACTCAACCGTGAAGCCATTTGCGAATCGGCTGCGACAAACAGTCAGGTGGCAAAAATTCAGGAACTGTTCGCCTCCGCCGGGCTGAGCTGCAGGCAGTGTCTCCACAGAGCAGAGAGCAGGGAGGCAGATTGAAGACGTACGTAGTGAAACATGTGCAAGATGCAGAGCTACGACTTAAGTTTTCCAGCGCTGGCACTTGGAGGAATGTTTGTCTCATATTTTTGAATGAATAAATAAAAAGAAATTCGACATTTCTTTCTGTTTTTAATGATTTATGGCCTCATGTGATGCACAGAAGACATTTCTGAGCTGCAGGATTCCAGACTGCAGAGAAAAACGAGCCAACAGTGATGAACGTAGCGACAAATCTAGTTTCATACCGGTGAGCTGGACTTGAGCCTCGTAGTTGCCGCTGATGACCGAGTCGGTGCTCGGCGTCTGGCACCAGTAGAAGCCGGCGTCCAGCGCCTTCACCTCGGCGATTTTCAGCTCCGCCTCGTTGTCCTTGAGCCGGACCACCGAGATGTCGCCGGACGCCACGCGCTTGCTGACCGACTGGTGGGAGTAGCTGGTGTCGAAGGTGGAGATGATCTTTATCTTGGCCCCGTTGGCGTCCCTCGACATCTCCCACTCGAAGTCCTGCGGGACAGAGAGCGACATTTCAATCACCTGAGAACAGCTGTTAAAGCCAACATCTGTCCACAGCTCACAGCCCACCAGCTCCACTTTCAGGCTGAAGCGCCGCCTCAGAGAGCCGCCGTCCTGCTGCTGCTTGCTATGCACAGCGCATCCGTTTGATGTATTTTTAAAAGCGGCTGATTCGAGGTGCGACTATTTCAAGTTCCATTTGGAGCTCCCTCCACGCTCTTTAAAACAGAATACCAGAACGGGCCGGGCCGCTTAAACAGCCCTCTGATAGCAGGGAAGCCGGATCACGACGCAGAGACGAGTGGGTTACCTTCACGGGTGTTGGTTGATGTTTTCTGAAACCTGAACACCTAATTATAAAAATAATCTGTAATAATCACATTCTGGAGGAAAAACTGAAGCCGTGGACGCTGGAGAAGAACACAGCTGGGTTTCAAATGTTTGTTGTCTTTAAACAGCTACCCAAAACTACACCATTAATCAGAACTACAAGCTGGAAGAACAGAGAATTTATTCATTAGTCCTTGAACTACTCACCCGTGTTGTAAAGCTCAGGTGGAAAATCCAAACCGGCTCTGAGCTTAAAATCGATTTGTTCCACGTCTCGGCTTCAAAAAAACTGATCGTGTGTACGAATCGGATTCTTTCAAAAAACAAGACATTCACGACTCGGCTGCGACTAACAGTCAGGCGACAAAAATTCAGGTTATCAACTTTCCGACGCTCTTTGAACGACTCATCTGTGACCCGACGAATGCGTTGCTATTTTATTCTACGTGTCTTGTTTTTAAAAATCACTAAAAAATAAACAGTTTGTCTGAAAAAAAATGTGCACAAAACAAAAAATTCTGCGTTCCTCGACTCAGCCAGGAAGCCGTTAGCGACTCGGCTGCGAGTAACGGTCGGGCCGCAAAAATTCAGGAACTTTTCGCCTCCACCGGGCTGAGCTGCATGTTGACTCCAGGATTTTTTCTCTTCCGATTTCTGTAAAATAAGTAAATAAGTTCAGATTACCTGCTCTCGAGGGCCCCCGTACTCATTGACGTCACATCTGATGGAGACCGGCTGACCCTCGACCCGGATTAGCGGCCCAGGAGACACCGTCACCACGCGGGCCGAGCAGCCTCCTGCAAACCAGAGACAGTAATCATCAGTCAGGGCCTTGTTCGGAGGCTGTGTTGGGTTCCGGTTTCAGTCAGAAAAAAGCCCGCTTACATCAGCGTGTGGAGCAACAGAAACAGAACGTACAGGATTAAACAGGCTGACGGACGCTTTGGCTCAGAGACATGACTTATGTGCATGTTTTGAAACAGACAGCGTTGTGTTCAGGGACCGTCGGCATTCGTGGAGTCCGGAGGATGACGTCGGCCCTGTTTCGACACACACACACCGGGCCTGCTGGGACTTGAGCGATTGATTTTATTGATGACGACGGTGCTGAAAGCTAAACTGTAATTTCGACACCCGCTCACGCCCACGCCGTCCTCTTTCTTTGGCATCGACACCAAACGCTGACGGCGGATTTCAAAGGCCCCCCAGCAGCCAGAGAGGCAGAGTTATACATTTAAAAGCGACTCCCTGGTTTGGCTTCGTTAATTAGCGCCGCTGTAAGGTTTGCTGGGATCAAATCAAAGCATCTTGTTTTCGTTGCCTCTGCTGTCAGACTGGGCGCTGGACTCCGACATTCCAGCTCAGAGCAGCGAGTACCAACAGAGCCGACGGAGAAATGTGGAGGTGGTTGGTCTGCTGGCCTTCAAACTCCGACCCGGACGTCCGCGAGAGACAGACGCTGCTGTCAGGATCAAAGATCTATCGGGATTAATGAAAACAAGGTTCACACAGCGTTTGTTTAGGATTAACTGTTTGGATTTATGAATAATTTAACTGATTAAACAATATAAAGACGGAAGATGTGGAGACTAGCTGTAGTACCTGATTGCGCCACCAGGTGGAGTCTGTTACCGTTCCATCCTGTAGCTACCAGGCTATTTGTTCTGCGTTTGCGATCACAGAGCATCCTGGCACCATGACGACGAGGCGGTTCATGGTTTCCATCAGAGCTAAAATATTCTATCTAGCAGCTTTGTGTTTAATGTTAGCGAGCTGCTTCAGTTTGTGGCTAAACGTAGCGTCACTCAGTTCGAGGCCGGTTCCTTTTCTCAAGCAGAGAGCATCCTGGATGCAGAGCTAGCAACGGGCACCAAGACAAAGACTTATCAGACAGCTAATGGCTACTGCAAGCCGCTAGGTTGGCTAAATGTAGCTCCAACAGCTAATAGAATAACGTTGGTTTAGTTCACGTGACTCAGGTCCAGGTGGTGGCTCAACCTGAAGGCAGCTGAGTTAGCAAAGGACACCAAGACTTGTTTGGGGGTCAATGATTTCTGAAGACTTCTGAAAATCGAGTTTCCAACAGATCTGAGCTGCTGTTGTCAATGCTACATGTCAGTGATTACAACAATGACCACATTAGCACATAAGAAAATGATCCACTGTCCATTGTTTTAGCAGTTATTTAATTATTGATCGATGCCACAGTCGACTATCGGTCCAGGAAGTTGCTGAAACTCTCCATCCACACGGTTTCTAGAACTCGTTGTCTCCTGTCACCACTTCTGATGTCTTCAACCATCAAAACTCTCTGATTCCAGCTTCTAAACGAGACTATTTTCTGGTTTCTTTCCTCCTCTGTGACGGTAAACTGAACATCTCTGGGTTGTGGACTAAACGAGACGTCTGTCGTGAACATTTCCGCCGTTTTCTGACCTTCTGCAGGCCGAACAAACGACGGGTTCACAGGAACTGTTGCGCCCCGATTCCAACACCATCGGGCTGTGGAGGATCGCTTCATCCACCGGAGTGACTGCTGAGGCTTCAGAAAGCACTGACACGGCTAAAAATAGGCCTGACAGGGCGAAGACGTACAGCACGAGATCCACAGAGCATTGGGACGGAGCGCGGTGGCTCGACGCCGCCGTCACTCTTCAGTCTTTAGGAAATGAAAGTTTACAACCGTCCTCGTTAAACGTTTGCTCAATTAACCTCCTGAAGCCGGCGGGTCTAAAGGGCATGCAATACTACACCGTCTCCCAGAGCCAGAAACAGTAAAAGTGGAGAGAAAAATAATAATAATAAAACATGTTCTGATGGTTGTGAATGAAGCAGCAGCGTCGTACAGTTCCATCTGGACAATTATCCAAATCTGAGCTTATAATGGTGATGTTTAATTACATGAAAATCAATAAAAAATTAACAGTTTGCACTAAAAAGATTCTGCTAAAAACACAAAATTCTGCATTCCTCAGTGAAACCGAGGAGCCATCAGCGGCTCGACTGCAACCAACGGACACGTGGCAAGAATTCAGGAACTTTTCGGATGAACTGCAGGCCGTGAGGGGAAACAAAGCCTACTGGATCAATAAAATGTTTTAACAAATAAACTATTTCTGTCTATAAATGATGAGTGGTTGGTTTGTAGAGGATGTAAAACCAAAAGCAGTCAAACATCTGGAGCCACTTTGCTTCTGACCACGTCTACTGAACCAGTTCACTCATCTGAGGCGCTCTGTCGGGAAACTCATGCAAATGATGATATATTTAATCAAAACCACCTAATTGGGTTTTAAAAATCAGCCAAACATAAACCACCTGCTCACAGCAGATTCTGTAAAAAAAAATAAAATAAAATTCTGCGCTCGTGGACGCAACAGTGAAGCCACAAAAAAATATAAAAGTCGCCAAAAAAAAAAAAAAAGTCATCGGAGACTCTATTGATCTACAAGAGAAACTGTTTTATCACAGCAGCACAAAATAAATCAACAATTATGTAAGAATACACAAAATAGAGAAATAAAAAGATAAGATATGCCTTTATTTATCTCGCAATGGAGAAATTCACATTGTTATAATAAGAAGTAAAAAAGCAAGCAGGAAAAAATAAAATACAAAAATTTCATATGAACAATTTAACACATTTTTGTTGGGTTTTTTTGTATTATGTTAATATTAACAAAAAAATAAAATAAAAATAAAATAAATACAATAAAAATAAAGATAAAAATTAATACTACTGTGACACTATGAGTGGAAGGAGGTTCGGAGGATTAATCCAACAATGAACCACGACTTTGGCCAACATCTACCTTCACCTGCACGTGAGGCGTTCAGGGAGCATCTGTAAATTGCATTGTCTGTCCAGAAGCAGAATAAAAAGTCTTATTTTGATGCAGAGATCTGGACGTTGGCAGGAAAGTGAAATTAAAACGATCTTGTCCTTGATATTAATCAGTAACTGGGCTCATTTTGATCAACAGTTCACGGCCTTAAACACACCGTCACTAATTTAAAAGGCGTTTCAATCACTGAAAACCAGATTTACAACCACATCCAGTGCGTTTGTTCGGCTGTACTGTGTTTTATTTCGGCCCTGTGAGAAGACTTCACCAGCAGCTGATAAAAGACCAACGTGTTCTGTTTTTAAACCTGTGACTGGATCAGCGCTTCAGAAACAGCTCCCATCGATACTTGGGAGTCCATCAATACTCCAGTTTCTGGCAGATGGCCTGGTGTTGTGTGTGCGAGAGCTGAGTTTGGGCTTTTTCTGCCTCGTAAGTAACAAGTCGGAGGGAAGGAAGAGGCTCAGAAAACCTGCTTCGGTTTGGTCGACGTGTTGCTTCAAGACGGACCAGATAGATGCAGTTAATGCGAACGATCA
This sequence comes from Stegastes partitus, assembly GCF_000690725.1. NCBI lineage: Eukaryota > Metazoa > Chordata > Actinopteri > Pomacentridae > Stegastes > Stegastes partitus. The sequence continues at coordinate 172,488 of NW_007578538.1, read as the reverse complement.
CAGTCTCACACCAACAGGAGCTTTATTTCTACTGCACTTAAACCTCTCACGGGTTTGGAAGACCCGTTATCTTTAAAACTAATTCATCGGAGCCACAACCTGCAAAAAAAAATAATTTAAAAAAATCTAACATTTTGGAAAATGACTCAAATTTCTGGTTATACTCACTTCATTCTACATGTGTCATTTGGAAATTTGCAGAAAATAAACCCTTTGTTCTAAAAAGATTCTGTCAAAAACTAAAAATTCTGCGTTTCTCAGCGCAACCGTGAAGCCATCAGTGGCTCAGCTGGCCACGACGGGCACGACAGAAAAATTCATGGACTTTTTCGGCTGAACTGCAGGCTGTGCAGAGCAGATACAGTTCCTCCAGTGTTGGAAAAAAAAAAATTCCATTCTTGTAAAATAAAAAATCTACAGAATTGTATTTATTGTTTTCCACGATTGGTAACATCTGCAGGTTTTTTCCTCAGTTTTTGCACAATAAATATATTTTATATTAACAATAGTTTAAAATGCGTCACTGGTATTTTTATCTGCTTCTGCTTCTTCCTCAAATTTCAGATTGAAAACTATTTTTTCAGTTTTGGCTGCGATGGTTCAAAACGTTCACCAAGAGCAGCTGCATCCACACGGACTCTAAAACTCCACGAATAATCTGAATTAATGAGTAAAAGAGGAGCCACCTTTCATTATATTCAACAGCTTTACACCATATTTTCCACAGTGTGTTACAGAGAGGTTAGAAAGACACGCTGGCTTTAAAAAAAAACACCAAAATTACACCAAATTATGGGAGCAAAACCTGAAACAGCTGTCAGATGTGAGACTTTATTGAGCTGCTGTGAGCTTTGATCGAGAAACCGAAACAAATCCAAGAAAAATCGCCCAAAATAAACCGTTTTTACGAATCCCATTCTGTGAAAAACTAAAAGTTCTTCGGTGGCTCGGCTGCGACAGGCTTTCCCGGATGAACTGCAGGCAGTGTCAGAAAATCAACTTGTGAGCGTTGTTGTGTTTGCAGGACTTTCTATCGCAGCGATAAACGAACCACGGGGAAGAAAAACGTCCATTTTCTTCCTCTAAACCAATGAAACGTCATTAATTTTGATCCAAACCGCAGCGAACGAGTGCAAACAAGAAACAGAAAGTAGCTCCATTCAAGAGAGCAAATGTCAAAGTGTTCAATCTAACTCATCACACGACCACGTTAAATTAATGATTAATGAAAACTAGTTCCAATAAATTAGATCCCAACTACACAAATGAAACAGTCAAATCAGCGGTTTAAAAACACAGAAAACTTGATCCGACACCGGTGCACATGGAAACCCAACAGATCCGAGGACTTTCTGGATCCTCCATGAGACACTTTTGGGGTTTTTTAAAACTAGAATAAAGAAGTGAGAACGTGTGGTTCTGGCCTCCCGTGTGACGTGTCTGCAGGAGCAGCTCGGGTCACCCAGCAGGTTATTCATGCAGCACAGTTCAGCCACTTCCTCTTGTGCAGCGTCACACTATCTGCAGAAACGCTGGCAGCAGGATCCACACTCGGTCACCTTACGCTGCACTAATTTAAGCCAAGACACACTCAGGAGAACCCACATGGCCTCCGCTGAGGAGCATATGGCCGCGGCCTCAGCAGGGTCCAGACCTCTGGTTCTGCTGTGGAGCTGGCTTCTTGAGGTTCAGGCCTCTTGGATCTCATCAGGTTTTTCTAAGTGGAGCTTGTGGGCTCATCAGGGCATTAATGGGAGGAACAAAGCAAACTTAAAAAAGCAGCTTCTCCATTTGTGTCAGAGAGTAGGCGCTCCACTCCTGGTGTCTTCCCTGCGCTGTAATTAACCTCAAGTTGACCATCAGTTCATCAGCCACACGGCGAGAGTTCATTTAGGGCAGAAATAAGCACAACTCTCCCTCACAGCGAGTGCCAAACTCCATTGAGCAACCGAGCGTTTTTATATGCTCTCTTCGTCACCACATGCTCTCACCCCCAAGAACAGAATTCATGATGTATTTCCGATAGTTTAGATTCGTTCTTTAATTCGGCCTAACCCAAAACACCACCTGACACCTCTGCTTCACCTAAATGTCAACTTTTTGGATCTGTTCGCCGCCCGCACTCGCGAACTTGTCCCGTCGAAATCCACAGCGGACAGCGGCAGCTAGCAGTTACAAAACTTTAAAATACGTATAAAATAAGAGCTGCTTCGTGGATTACATTCACGCCGAAGTGGGTAGCGGGCCGGAAAGATGTGGAAAATGCGTTAGCTGCGGTTTAACGAGGCGCATAGGTGCGTCGACAAGCGAGGAAACCTTAAATTGGCAGATTTCAAAATGGAGTTCGGCATTGGTTTGCCAATGAGCGGAGTTAATTAGCCAGCAACAGCGAAGCCAAGAGACGTGTCTTACCGAGAAGGAAAAGAGCAAAGGTGAGCGACAGCAGGCGGCTCTCCATTTCCACTCCTCTCCTATTCCACTCCGGTGCTTTTCCCGGGATTTCCCCCCGGTTCTCTTTGTCCTGCGTCGGGCTCGCACCGGTCCTCTCCCGCCGCTGTCCGACAATCCGGTAAAAAAAAAAAGTGTGAGATGTGGGAGGCACCGCACCGCACCGCACCGCACCGCACACCGGGCGGAGCCGCAACGCAAAACGGACGCACAGAGCCGCTGCTGCTGCTGATCCCAGAAGAACCGGCGGGACGTTTACATGGTTCACACACCGACACCGAACCGGTTTAACGAGTGACAGGCAATGACCGGAGAGAGAGAGAGAGAGAGAGAGAGAGAGAGAGAGAGAGAGAGAGAGAGAGAGAGAGAGGAGGGAGGGAGGAGAAAGAGGAGGGAGGGAATTAGGGAGGGTGAGGGAGGGAGAGATAGCAAGATAGAGAGAGAGAGAGAGAGGAGGGAGGGGGAGGGAGGAGAAAGACGAGGGGGTGAGGGAGAGAGAGAGAGAAAGGAGGGAGGGAGAGGGTGAGGGTGAGAGAGAGGAAGGGGGGAGAAGGGAGAGAGACAGAGAGGGAGGAGAAAGAGGAGGGAGGGAGTTAGGGAGGGTGAGGGAAGG
>NW_007578538.1:137175-168583 GCF_000690725.1 Stegastes partitus | reverse complement strand
AATGTATCGTATCATAGTGTATCGTACTGCATCGCAGTGTATTGTATCGCAATGTATAATACCGTAATGTATCGTATCATAGTGTATCGTACTGCATCGCAGTGTATTGTATCGCAATGTATAATACCATAATGTATCGTATCATAATGTATCATATCATATTGTAATGTATAATGTATGGTATCATATCGTAATGTATAGTAATGTATCGTATCATATTGTATTGTAATATATTGTGTCGCATTGTATCGTAGTCTATCGTACCGTATAGTAATCTATCGTATTATAATGTATCGGATCGTATTCTCCTGTTTTCTACTACATCACATCATATTTAGTCACATTCTGTCCTTTTATGTTGAATTATTTGACATCGTGTCGTGTTGCGAATGAACAAAGACGCTGAGATGAGCAGATCGGTTTAATTCACTTCTGTTCATTCTGACAGAGAAGCGTGAAGAAGCTTTACCGGAAAATCCTCGTAAACAAACGAAACGTACACAAACTGAGCGTAATATTTAACATAGAGGAAAATAAATAAGTGTGGAGGTGAAAGCCTGTAAATGTGAGAAACAAACACATAAACTAAACAACAGGGAGCGTAAACATGCCTCTTTAGATTTATGGCAGGACGGGACTGAAACACTTCACACCTCCAGCTCTGTGCAGTCGGAGGTTTCTTCATAATTACACAACTACTGAATCATCTGAGGCAGACCTGAAACCTGACTCACGTCTTCCCCTGCAGCCCTGTTCAAGCGAAGCAGACACATTCCAGCTCCGCTCGGCCTCCTGCTGAGAGTTTATTCGAGGCCGACGGGCGGGTCGGAGGTCGCGGGTTCAAACCTTCTCCGGTCCTGAAGCGTTTGCGTTGCAGCAGCCGATCCCGTCTGTCGCTCATTAACCTCAGACGGCCGCAGAGTCAACACCAACACTGAAACTGTGGCGCATCTCGCAGACAGACCAACAAACTCTCCACCTGAACGCTAAAAATATCCACGATTCTGGACATTAAAGGCCCAATTCTGGCTAAACCCACTTTGGTTTGGAGAAAACGTGGAGCCTGACGCCCCCTGGTGGACGTCTCGTGTAGGACGGACATCAGCAGAGTCACTTGTGTTCCACTCGGAGTTTGACTCTTTGCTCAAATCAGACAAAAACTAAACACTGAGGGCTAAAAATAAGGTGCAGCAGAGTAAAAGTACTCCATTACAAGTACAAGTACTGCACGAAGCACCCAGTTTAAGAACAGAAATGTAGTTAAAGTGCTCTTGTTCAAATATTCAAGAAGCTTCTGAGGGATAAAAACAAAATCTGCTGGAAACTGCTGCTTCCGTTTTTATTCATCTGTAGTATTTTAATCAGTGGCGGCTGGTCAGTAGGGGGCGCCACCACACTGCTAGTTACCAGATAAAGAGCAGTTCTGACACACAATATTAAATTTGAATAAAATTAATAATAACGTTCACATTTTTTGTATTATTAACTGATTTAAATGATTTCCTGCGTGTTTACTAATTCTACACTTCCTGGATGCGTGTAAGTCGCTCCCAAAACTTCTCGTGATCATGTGACCTCGGCCCAGGCTCTGATTGGCAGCTGCAGATGTTCTCAGGACCCTCCCATCTTCGCTGTAAGCCAATTAATGTTGTCTTTATTTGCTGTTTCTTGTTTGCACTCGTTTGCTGCGCTATAATTAACAACGCTTTATTTGTTTAGCAGAAGAAAGTGCGTGTTTCTGCTGTTTGGTCTAGTTGAGCGTCTCGTGCAGCCTTCTGTGACGTTTTTCTTCCACGTGGTTCGTTTTTCGCCGCGATGCAAACACGACAATCCTTCCTGGAGGTACAGGGAGCTCAGAAGTGTCTCTAAAAGTTGATTTTCTAACTCTGCCTGCAGTTCATCTGAGAAAGCCTGAGAATTTAGTCACAGCCGAGCCGCCGCCGACTTCACGGCTGCAGCGAGGAGTGCAGAATTTTTAGTTTTTCACAGAATCGGATTCGTAAAAATGGTTTATTTTTGGCGATTTTTCTTTCAAATGTCTCGATTTTTAAGCTCGGATTTGGTTCAGTTGCTCAACTAAAGGTCATTAAAGGTCACAGTCGCTCAAGAAAGTCAAAGATCTGACAGTTGTTTCAGGTTTTACACCGATAATGGGTGTGATTTTAATACCCGACAGCGTCACACAGCCTTTCCCCTCCTCTTCTACTCGATCACAGCTGCTGTCGTTTGCAGAGCAGGAAGAGAGAAGAGCCACATTTTTGTTCGAACAGCAGGACTCCAGACATTTTTTTAAAGTGCGCGAATTGACGAGCATGATGATCGTTAAGCTGTTCGGCTTCGTTCAGACTTAATGGTCGATTCAGATTTTTTGTGAAATCCGATTTTTGTGTGAGTTTTTTTACATTTCCAATTAAATGTGACTTTGTGAACTTCATTCGACCCAAAAGTGTCCCGCATGCGCAGAAGACGACACGACGACGTCACACTGAGCGCGCTCAGTGTCGACACGGACGGTAACGGTGGAGTGTGTCTCGAGATTTTAAAGTCGTCGTCCAACCGGAGCATTTACGACGTGATCGGAGCTACCAGCAGAAAGTTGAGTTTGTACAGATCCTGTAAATGTTGACAAAAGGTTGATGAATGGTTTTGAAACTTAGCTCTGGTAAATCTTAAAAGAGTTAAATTAGATCAGAACATCCTCCACAGGTAGAACAATGTGCATTCCTGTGAACAGCTGATGTTTCTCATATTCTAGTTTAAAATAAAAGGTCGTTTGCAGACGGCGCTCCTCCACCGAAAAGCTTCACCACTGATTTTAATAAACTTGTTTTATGAGACTAGAAAGTACAAACTCTGGCTCTGACTGCAGCTGAATTTAAATATAAAACATTAGATCATAATATCAGTCACTTCCTCGCACTCGTTTTATTTTTAGTTTTCTTTTTTTGTTGTTATAACTGTAAAAAAAAAAAACAACAAACTGGTGGTTTTGAACTTTTAAACCCTTCACTGTGAAAAACTGTGGCGCCATCTAGTGGACGAAACGAGTCAATACACATTGATCATGACACAAACAAGAAGCAGAAGCGATAAATAAAGAAGCAATAATCAGAATTAATTGAATAAAACTGAATTAAGAAAAAACAAAACCCAACAGCTGCTTTGAAGGACTATTTTTATTTTTAAATTACTTTATTTCTGAGGGGCAAGAAATTGAAAGAATCAACTTTTCTGCGTCTAATCTGAATAGAAATGTAATATTTCATCAACCCAAAGCAGTGAAATATTTATGTAAGTTAAAAAAAAAATGTTGCACATGTTTGTTACAGCTTTTTATGAATTCTTGTCAAATAAATAATAAAAGAAATTCAACTCTCATTGTATGTTTTTCTGATTTATGGCATTTGTAAAACGTCATGTTGTGCTTTTAAACTGCACAAACCACACGTCTGGCTTCTCTCTGCTTCCAGTCAGGACCTTGTTTGTTTCCACAGGACTTTATTCTGCAGCGAAAAACGAGCTGACGGTGAGTAAAAACAAGACGGGAGCTGCTGAGTCACCAGCCTTCGTTCTGGCGTTTCTACAGAGGCTCATATTTTCTTGAGAAATGTTTCATCATTTCCAGCTTCAGGAAATTCAGACGGGAAATACGTGAAACCAGAAAATATTTGTATCATCACTCTAAAATAAAACGACCAAATTAAAAGTTGAAACCAGAAGTTTACTGTATAAAAAGACATAAAAACTTTTCTTTTTTTTTCACCGTCTGACATTAAATCAGACTAAACTTTTCCTGATTCAGGTCAGTCAGGATTGTTTAAATTATTTCTATTTGCTAAACGCCAGAATAACGAGAGAGAGAGAATTTTGTAAGAGACTTTTTTATGACTTTCTCTTTGGAAAGCCCACATGATGATGTCATGGCTTTGGAAGCTTCTGATTGGTTAACTGACAACATCTGAGTTATCTGGAGGGACACCTGTGGATGTATTTTAAGGCACACCTCAAACTCACTGCTTCCTCTGGTGACAACATGGAACATCTAAAGAAACCAGCCAAGATACCAGGAAGAGAACTGTGGACCTCCACAGGTCTGGTCCAGATGCCTGAAGGTTCCACGTTCATCTGTTCAGACAGTTCTATCAGTAGAACCACCATGGGAATGTCCAGCCATCATAGGCTCAGGAAGGAGACGGTTCTGTGTCCAGAGATGAAGTGTTCTGGTTGAAATGTGCAGAACAGAAGCTGAAGACCTTGTGAAGATGCTGCTGAAGCTGGTCAGAGAGTCATTATCCACAGTGGAACCAGTCCTGTACCGACATGGGCTGGAAGGCTGCTCAGAGAGGAAGAAGACATCACTCCAGAAGAACCATAGAAAAGACAGATTACTGTTTGTAGATGCACACAGGGACAAAGAGCTTCATCAGTGGAGACATGTCCTGTGGTCTGATAGAACTAAACCTGAACTGTTTGGCCTTAATGACCATCGGTACATCTGGAGGAAAAAGGAGGAAGCTGGAAGCCTGAGAACACCATCCCAGCTGTGGAGCACGGGGGTGGCAGCATCATGCTGTGGAGGGACTGGTGACCTTCACACAATAGATGGCATCATGAGGAAAGAACATGATGTGGAGATATTGAAGCAACATCTCCAGACATCAGCAGGAAGTTACAGCTTGGACACTAATGGGTCTTCAGATGGACAATGACCCTCAGCATAGCGCCAGATTAGCTACAGAGAGGCTTCAGGACAACAGAGTCAGTGTTGTGGAGTGGCCATCACAAAGCCCTGATCTCCATCCTGGAGAACATCAGTGGAGCAAGGAGACCAACAAACCTGACCCAGTTCCACCAGTTCTGTCAGGAGGAATGGGCCAGAACTCATCAGACTGTTGTGAGAAGCTTGTGGAAGGAAACCCAGAACGTTTGACCCAAAGTCATAGAGTTTAAAGGCAACGCTAGCAGATACTGAGGAGATGGATGGAAACTTCTGACTCTGAAGAAAGCAGTAAAAAACTCTCTCATTATTCTGGCGTTTCGTGAGTAGACATAATGTTGGTGATCCTGACTGAGCTGAAACAGGAAACGTTCAGTCTGAGTTAATGTCAGATGGTGAGAAAAACAAAGCATTTTTATTCAGCGTATGTAAACTTCTGGTTTCAACCGTACAAAGACGGAATAAAAGGTGTAAAAATAAATACGTTAGTGGTTGCAAAGACTCACAGGGAATATTAAAATATCTAAAAAAAAATACCTAAAATACCACAAAACCCCCTGAAATGAAACGACTTTGCGTCACAGCAGCAGCAGCAGAAACGTTGGCTGCAGACGGCAGATATCGGTCGTTTTGTGTCAGGATGAAGCTGCGAGAACAGGAAAACACACAGCGACCAGATCACAATCTCGCTCTCAGACGAAGCTCGGCGCGAAAACCACAAACACATTTTCAGCAAAAACACACAGGATATGTGAACGACACGTACCAACACCATCTGCCTGCTCCGCTCGACCTGGAAACCGGCGAGCTGCAGCCGCGAAAAGACGCAGAGTCAAGTTTACCATCACAATTAACAGAGTTTATTTAAAACACAGACAGGTTACAGTGACGGTTTGCCGCTGACAGCACACACAGTAAATGTTAAATTAGAAGGCTGGAGGACGACGTACGAGCAAAACACAACGCACATGACACATAGTTTGAAACCCGCCTCCAACGAAACGGATAAAAATAGTTTGTAAAACGCACATTAAAGGCAGCTGCTGGACAGGAAGTAAGAGCCCACGTCGGAGGCTCTGTAGACCACGTCTAATTGCATTAAAGTCTTTGTGACACAACGATAAATATAACTCGCTATCATTGGCTGCTCGTCGGCAGCAAACAAACAAACAAAAATAAACAGTTGATAAAAGCTGCAGTTAAAATGAACGGTTTGGCATCTTGAGGAGCGGACTGAGGGCCTGAAAACATCGTGATCTGCGATGGATGATTAATTAAAACTAATAAGAAAGCCGATCGATACAACCTGGGATGCACGCTTTCAACTAATTTTGTGAACCGATAATCGGCTGCGACAGAATCATCAAAGAGGTTAATTGATAAAATTCAAAATGCAGACAGAGCTAAACTTGTACTCGTCTATTCAAGCCTCATTATTTTACGTCACTTCTCATTTTTTACTTCTAGTCAAGCCGCCCTGAAGTCTTTGTCATGGCGCCCCCTTTACGAGCTAAACTCCACCTGGTGGAACAACCAGGTACTGCAGCTGATCTACGACACGTTTACTGACACCGTGACCTTCTTCTTCTTCTTCTGCTTTGTAAGTTCATATATTTTATCGTTATATTTAATAGGTTTCAAGGTCAGATGATTATTGTGTTTACGAGTATTTATTAGCGATTTTCATTGTTGTATTAACATAAAAATTAATAACGGTTCTCGTTAAAAAAAAAAAAAAAAAGGCGAATAAAATGATGCATAGTTAACGATATCGACTGAAACATTTTATCGTTATAATTTTTCATCTAGTTCCCCCTGACGGTGCTTATCGCTAAGCTAGGTGAGCAGATAGCTAACACTCATTACTTAGTTAGCTTAGCATAGCATTAAAAGCTAACTTGCCTGGAAACGTCACGAAAATCTTTGCATCCGCAGCAGCAGCGCTTTCATTCATCTCTGATTTAGCGTTTGACCGTCTGGCGTTTTTCAACAAAGCTTTTTGTCGGAAGTTGTGCTGCTGTAGATTTTCAGATTTGCATTTTACTGCAAACTCGTACCAGCTCCAAATACGGGTTATTGCTCTCTTTAATTAGTAGTAATCAATTCTGGCTTGCATCTGTCGTCTTCTACATACAACTTATTAATAAATGAGGTTCCGATAGAATTAATCGAGCTGCTTCCCTGTTGCTAGTCTTTATGCTAAGCTAAGACGCTAAGGCCTGGACCCCTTTCGTCCCCCAAAATGTCAAACTGTTCCTGCTGCTAATGTGGAATGACTCGCAATGACCTGGTTGACGTGTCACAGGGAAAAGTCAAAACAGCAGGAAAAGGATCTAAACATCAGACAAGTTTGAAGCTCACATTCGGTTGATTGTTGATTCTCTATAATATACACGATATGTTTTCCACTGGAGAGTACTTATGTGTTATTTGTCATTTACTCGAGTACAAAGAAACGAAGGAAAACTCTAGAAAAAGTACAGTTTGAAGTGACGGCTTTAAAGTTTGATCGTTGTTGTAAACCTCACAGGTTCTTCAGGTTTGTTGGTGGATTCTCTCCACAGAAGAAACTCCTGAGTGGAGCTTGTGCAGATTAATAGTTTGAGTTCAGCGTTTAGGATTTTAAACACCACCAGGACGTTTTGCTCAAATTGACTTTCAAAGCATTTCGATGCAACGGAGGAGCAGCTGTGGTGGAGTTCTGCTGAGTCGGTGGAACAGAAGCACAGATTGAAAAAGGGGAAGACGTCCAGTGTGGGGATCAGAAGACGACGTCTGCTTTCTGAACTCACGTCACACCTTCCTGGGGGTTTTCTTCCTCGGCTGAGGCAGAGGAGGCGGCTGCTCGTCGCTGGGCGGCCTGGGAGCCTGGAGGGAACAAAGAGCAGCGTCAGGCGGCTGAGGAGAGGCTTCCCTCAGCCAGGTGCAGGTCCACGCTAACCCACCTGTGCAGGCCTCCGGGGGCTGGGCTGGGGGACCCCGTTGGGCGGCTCGCCGGCTCTGGTCTGCGGCGGCTGGCTGCGGTTCTGTTTGGTGCGGTGCTGCCGAGGCCCGGTGTGGCCGGCCGGCTGCTGCTGGTGCTGGTGGCGGTGCTGGTGCTGGTGCTGGTGCTGGTGAGGGCGCTGGTGGCGGTCGGTGTGATGGTGGCACTGCTGCTGTTGGTCTGGGTTGGTGAACTCCAAACGAAGCTCCTCCTCATCTGCAGAGGCGACGAATCAGACGATGAATTAGAGTTCTGTCACCGCTCGGTCGGATTCTGCACTTCTACGTTCAACAGTTAAGTTCATTCTCTTATGTTAAATTAAAAATACAGACGCCTCAAACCTCCAATTGTTACAACTGTTGGACTTCTTCTCAGCCTGGAGGAGACTCTGACGTTCCTTGGAGGCTGTTTTTGGGGTTGTGTTGCTCAGTCGCTCTCTTTAAGGCGACAAACTCCTACAGAAACTCTGGTGTGGTTTAGTGCTTTGGATGGATGGAATGTTCTTTAAGCTTCTTCATCCACAGACATTCATCTACAAACGTCATCTCCCCGACCGGTCAGGTTCACACCAAACAGACTCCATCTGAGCCCAAATAATTCATCTTTTCTGACCAAAGAATGTGCTCCCCAACGATCAGCAGCCTCCTTGTTATGTTCTTTAGCGATATTCAATCCCAAACCCACCGTAGATAGAGGCCGACATCCTAAACAGAAGCTCTGATTCCCACTGACGTGCCGTTGTTTTAGTTGGACGACCACTGCAGCCCTGATCAGTGCCACTGTGGCTCCTTCTAGACCTCCTGATTACTGCCTCAGCTCTGCTTCACTAACTTTTAATTGATCTTCTTGTGTCCTTTTACACCTCTGTGAAGCGACTTGTCCCTACCAAGGGTCTGACTCTTTGTGATTACGAGTTTCAAGTCAATATTGGCTTCTTCACTTCAAATCTTTAGGAGTTTCACAGCAACACACGTGTACAAAACCGAAACGGTTAATTAAATAATTCACGTAGATATGAACAATATACAGTGGGCCTAACACGAAGCCTTGGGGAGCTCCAAAAGTCACCCTAAAGTGCTGCATAGAAACTGTGGAGCTTCACATTTGCTCAAACTGTCTCCAGTGAAGTCAGTGCAGTCAAATATATTTCTGTTCATTATGAAGCTCTCACCCCTCAGTCGCATACGCTTCGTCCGTCTGGCCCGGATGCAGCAAACAATGACCAAGACGATCAGCAGCACAACGAGACCTGATGAGGATGAGTCACAATAACTTCACGTGTCACATCGTCGAGATTAACTCCTGGATATTTCAGCCACACACCATAAATTCATCAATCTCGTTAAAGACGCTGCTGTATTTTCCACTGAAGACCAAACGTACCTGCTCCTACGCCGACGATAATCCAGATATTAATTCCAAATAAACTATCAGGCAACAAACCTGCAGGAGGAAACATGAGGACAAGAAACGTCTGTTATTAAGAAGCTGGTTTATTAAAACTGCACTTAAATCTGGCATTACTGACGTTTACACAACCGATTGTTGTTCATGGTTCGGTTGAACGCTCACCAGACTTGTAGCAATTCTGAGTGATCGGGTCGCTGACGGCAGAGCTGACCTCGTTGGAAACGTTACAAATAAACGCCTGATTTTCCACTTTTGGGGTGTTGAGTGTCAGAGTCGGGGTCTTCGCCTCCACCTTATTATCTCGAAGCCATTCAAATTTCACATGCGCATCTCCCTGTAGGGGAAAAAAACAAAAGTCACAGTAAGAATACGTGGCTTTAGGGACAACACCTGGACAGCTGTTTAAAGGTGTGGACTCGATCACACGCTCGCATTTCTATGACTGCTTCCAACAACCTGCAGACAGCGGCTGAGATAAGAACAGTCAGAGTGTTTCAGGGTTTGTTCGTTTATTGCATCAAACAAGTTCTACTTCATACTTCAAGACTTTTCAGGGCTTTTCGAGTTTCACATCCACGGACTTTGGAAACGCTGGATGTAAAATGTCATCACCTCATGCTTTAAATCCGTGAGTTCAAGGTAAAACGCCTCGGCTACCGTCAGCACCGACGTCACCGAACACCACGTCACACTAAAGTCGGCTCACGCTTGGCTTTACAGGGAGGATACAGACATTAGAACTAGTGATGCACGATACTAAAATTTATGGCCGATATGCGATATTAACATGTCTGATATCGCTGATAACCGATATCGATATTCAATTTTTGTTCACACTGAAAAATGAGTATAAACGTGAGAACGTGAAAACTACTCAAAAGAAGCATTTAACGTTCAAGTCCAGGAGCATTTAAGTAAAAAACATCTGTGAAATAGCACCGACATTAAATGTAGAGACGGAGGCGCTGATGTTAGACAATCATCAGACCGACACCGATATATGGGAGAAAACACTAATATCGGCCGATACCGATGTGGTCGCCGATATATTGTTCGTCCCTAGTTATAACTATGAGTCAGCAATTTGGAAAACAGGCCACGTGGTCCGACGCCACTCCACAGAAATGTCTAGAAAGTGTTCTCACCTTGGCAGCGGTGCAGGTAAACACCACTGTTTTCTCTGAACACTTCTGGATCACGCTCGGTTTCCGTACACGTTCTGAGGGAAGCAGATTTGATTTTGCTTTTAAAAAAAATACTGTATCAAGACATGAGAGATGAACTTCACGGACAGAGATGGACAGTGACATAAATGTACGACAATGTGAGATGTTCTTAGAGTCTGTTCGTACCTACAACGCACAAACGAATGCCCTCCACATTCAGGAGGGCTTTTCCATCTGCTCCAAAAACTTCCGGTTTGTAGATTCCTTCGTTGTCTTTTGTCACAGCTGCCAGTTTCAGGGATCCGTCTGGATCAACACTATAGTTGGTCGTGCCGATAATACTGTCCTTTGCCTTGTAGAATATTACTTCACTATTAAATTTCCATTTAAACTTTTCTGAGAGCTTGTACTTCATTGGTATGGTGACGTCCTTCCCAGCGGCGGCATATTGGTCACAAGCATCCTCAGAATCTACGAAACAAAGAAGAACCAGACGACAAAGTGAGCAGTCGGTTATGCCACCAAAACCACAACAATCTCATATGAATTCATCACATTTTTCTCGCAAGATAGAGCAAAATTCTGAGATTTTATTTTATTTTTTTAATCCGAAGCATCGACAGCGGCCTCTAGTGGCAGCAGGTGTCATTACAAACAGGAAAAACCAACGACCGTCCGTCTGGAGAAAGCAACCAGCTGGTTCATCCTCTGGAGACTGAAATGAAACCATCGCCAACAAATCGTGACACGCTGCCATTTGTTGTTGGGAAAACCTTTTAGTCCAACACACCTTTAAACAACCATCTGGAACAAACGCTTTAACGAAGTCGGCGGTAAAGCGTTGGTTTATTTGACGCATCCAAACACCGAGTGAAACCGACACTTAACAAACTAACCGGCCAACTCAAGATGAGGAAAACTCCCTCGCGTCTGTCGGCGTTGAATATTTAAGCCTCACCTCTGATGCTTTGAACAAACGGTATTGGGAATAAGATCGGGGCTTCGGTGACATCGGTCTGTTTGCAATTTCCTCTGAACCAAAAACAAGATTATTCTGTTCAGATCAAACGACGGCGGTTGCACACGAAGCAGAGTCAGCGAAACCGCCGGTAACCAACACACGGCTGTTCAGTTTGCCGCCTGGTTAGAGTTACTGGTTTATTGGTTCTTGGGCGAAATGAATGTACGAACGGCCACGATGCTGAGCTTTGGTGTCTCCAACACGTCGTCAGGCACAAGAAGAAGAACGCTTCCTTCATTACAGACAATCAGCCGTTACTTTAAATCAGATTATCTGATCCAGTCACTTGCATGTTTGTTTGCTTTTCAGTTGCATATCTGAGGTTGATTTTCCTTTAAGCTCCTCTGTGTGCGTGTGTGTGTGTGTGCATGTGTGTGTGTGTGTGTGTGTGTGTGCTTCGACACAGTGCAAAAAAAAAAAGCCTGCGAAATGAAACTGTGCAGTCGTCCTGCAGACAAGTCTTGACGGTGACGCGACATCCTGTTGCCTGCTCAGACCACATTCAGCCCAGAAGCCGCAAACAGCTCAACGTGCACCAAAAGTCCTGCTCATGCACTAAAAGTCACTCCAGCCCCACTGCTTCTTTGTAAATATATAAGAATCTTTGAGGCGAATGGACATCTTTGTGAGGTGTCGTGGTGCAGATGCAGGAAAAAATAAAAACTATTTTCTCTATAAGATCGATGATTTCTTATCGCAGAACAACTTTGACCAAGTTTCATTTCCTGTGAAGGGAACCCACAGGAAATTAACGGTGCATGAGGTACCATCTCATAAAGAGCAGGTTAATAATTTCCAGTGTCGCTGGAAAAAACCCAGTAAGTTGACGTTTCAGCCTTTTTCCTGACACTCATCTGTCTCACACATGAGTCAGATCGCCTCATGAAGTGGTCAGCACCAATGAAAGAGCCTCTAAGGTGACACTCAATCATATAAAGAAATCAAATTACAGCATTCATCAGACGGAGCTGTTGGACTTTAAACTCTCCGACGGTCCTTAAACTCATCATCTCTGCAAAATGACCTCAATGTACGTTTAAATATTTACTCTCCGTGTCTCATTTGAAAATTTGCAAAAAAATAAATAAATCGTTTGCCAAAACCACATTCTGTAAAAAACACAAACATCTGAGCTCCTCGGTGCAAACGTGGATCCATCAGCGACTCTGAGACCAACAGTCACATGATCAAAATCAGGAACTCTGTTTCCAGCTTCACAACTTGAACTGATCGTGCTGACTTTGGGAAAATCAGCTAAAGTTCAAAATCACAAGTTTTTGCTCTATTCTGACTCAGCTTCATGTGTCAGTAAAATCGGCTGACTCCTGGTTTCTTTTGAAGTTCTTCAATCAGACTTTAGCTTTCCGTTTGTCTTATTTCTCACATGTTTCACACCAACAGAAGACCTCTCGGCCTTCGTGGTCGTTCTGGTTCCATATGAAGCATCGGTGAGAAAAAAAAAAGAGAAGCAGGAGCAACAAAACACCCACAAACTACTTCAGACGGTTCAGTTACTGTTACAGTCTCAGTGAAAACATCCTAAACGTTGTGTTCCTGCAGGATTCAGACTGCTGTGAAACTAAACGTACCAAACTGTTTGATTTACAGACTGAAGATGCACCAAAAAAGAACAGTTCATCGCTGGGTTTCTGTTGCTGATAAGAACATTTTTTATGATTTACTCTGATTGTTTATCAGTCTGCAGGTCAGCTAGTCGACGTTTTAAGATCATCCCTGTTGTTGCTTTCCTCCGAGAAAAGCTTCCCAGGATGAATCCGTTATTAATCGTCCCTTCAGGACAAAATAACCGACCTAACAAGCTGCAGAAACCAGCTTTTCATGCGGGTTCACGGCCCGTTGAGGCCCGCCATGCTGCAGGAAGAGCGTGGATTCTCTCAGCCGGCGACTAAAAAGCTTTTTGTCGGTGATTCTCAGTAAAGGCTGCAGCGGTGCAACGCTCAGCGGAGGACGGCTGCAAAACCGACAACAAACATGCAGGGAGCACAAAACAGAAATGTTGAGACGTCAAAGTGAGCAGAAACGAAGTGACGCAACTCAGTCAAACTGCTGACATTTATCTTTTTTCCGTGTGATCATGAGTTCAGGGAGAAGCAACAGAACGAACTCTGACAGGATTCAACAAAACGCCTCAAAATAAAGAGTGCTTTGTTTTCACTTCAGTGCTTTTGCTCAGAGTTTGTTTAATGGGTTTCCTGACGATTAAGTGCAGCAGCTCCAGGACGTGTGAAGGCTTGCTGTGTTTGAACCCTCCTCCCACCTTCACACCTCCACAGGGCCGAGCTCGCATCAACTCTGACATTTAACAAACCGGAGACAGAAACTGTTGCTCTGCAGAGCTTCGACTGCTTCGCGCTGTTTGCATGAAACAGCGCTGGCTTTTATTTCGCTGTTTCTTTACTCTGAGCAGCAGCTTCAACATTTCAAATCAGAAACGGACCCGTTTTGTTTGTCTTCAGGTTTATGTGACCTCCGTTTAGTTTGTATTTGTGCAGCAAACCCACATTTCTTTGGTCATATTTGCTCTACATATTATTTCATACAAAGCCCATTTTCTGTGCTATTTTCTGTCACCCTGTTTTCTGTTCTCTGCGGGTTACCATCGCTCAGGCGCTTCTGCACATTTGTCCTCTGCAACCTCATGTCAAACCAAAGTTTCCGCACCGGTAGCAGGTTTCATCTGAACTCGGCTCGTTATTTTTGTCCAGCTCTGATGAACTTCTGACAGAGTTTCAGTCACAATCACAGCTTTTGGCTAAAATGACGGCAACAAGGAGGCAAAACTCATGTAGAAAAGACACTGAAAGACAAGAAACCGCTCGTAAATAGAGACGCTGTTCATGTCAGTGAGCCTCAGCAGGAACCGACCCTCATAAACGGCCGTGTAGGGATGTGAAAATGACGTGAAAACGAAACAAAAAGACATAAAAACACACAAAAATGACACGTAGAGATGTGAAAACGACATGAAATGAAACAAAAGGATGATTAAATAACACAAAAAGACCAAAAAAAACAACACAAAGAGATAAAAATGACACAAAAAGAGACAAACGGCATGTTTTCTAGGTGCTTTTCTCTCATTTTAACTCACTGTGGCTCATTTTTCACTGCAACATAAAACCATGAGGAAGGAGAAAGAACTCAGAGATGCGTTCTGCAGCAGAAAGATACCGATAGAACAACACACAGAGGCAAAAAAAGCACAAAAAGATGCTAAAGTAACACAAAAAAGACACGGAGAGACGTTAAAACGATGTGGAAATGACACAAAAACGACACAAAAAGACTCAAGCTAAAAAGATGCCAAAAAAAATAACACAAAGATAGAAAAAACTGACACAAAAATGGCATGAAAAGGGACAAACTGACCTGTAAGGATGCTTAAATAACACGAAAGGTACACAAAAAGGCACACAAATGATATGGAGATACATCAACATGGTGTGCAAATGACACAAAAAGACATAAAAATGACAAAAAAAGATGCAAAAGTGACAGAGACAAAAAATAAAGCTAAAACCAACGCCGATAAAACTACACAAACAGATAAAAATAACACAAAAATGATACAAAAAGCCACAAAAATGACACGGAGAGGTGTTTAAATGACACAAAAAAGGCCCAAAATGGCACATAAGGATGATTAAATAACATAAAAATGACACCAACAGACATAAAAATGACAAAAACAGATGCAAAAGTGACCGAGACAAAAATAAAGCTGAAAACAATGCGAAAAAAACAACAACACAAACAGATGAAAATGACTCAAAAGTGACAGAGACAAAAATGAAGCAAAGAGAAAATGCAAAAAAAACATGGAAAGAGATCAAATTCACACAAAAATGACTTGTAGAGATGTTAAAATGGCACAAAAGGATGATTAAATAACACAAAAATGACTCAAAAGTAAAAAAGACAAAAATGAAGATTTAAAAAAATGCAAAAAATAACAATAAAAAGAGATAAAAATGACACGAACATGACACAAAATGACACAACACGCTGCTTAAATAACGCAAAAGGACCGAAAAAGATGCAAAAGGGACGGAGACAAAAATTAGGCAAAAAACTGCCCCAAACAAAAGCAACACAAAGAGACAAAAATAAAACAAAAATGACACAAAAAGGGACAAAAATGACACAAAAAGATGCTTCATCAACACAAAAATATTCGCAAAAAGTGACAAAATGACGCCGAACAAAATCCCACGACGAGATAAAAATGAGACGAAGTATTTTCCAGGTGTGTGTTTTTTCTCTCATTTTAACTCGCTGTGGCTCATTTTTCTCTGCAACATAAAACCACGAAGGAGCAGAAAGAACTCAGAGATCAAACATTTAAAACGACACAAATCCCAAAGAGTCGAGTTTCTGTGATTCTTATGGATAAATAAAAACTGGAATCAACATTTTTCACAGCGTTTAAAAACACTTAAAGAACTAATTTTCAGCCCGTTTCGCTGCTTCGATGCCGTTTTCTGTGTGAACACCGACTGCAGCTCAACCGAAACGCTCCCGAAACGTTTCCCTCGTGCTCTCGGTGAAACGATTTCGATGAAAAATCACCATTTAAAGCAAGACGACGCCTCGGCTCCGATTGTTTCTGGCTCTAATAAATTGTGTCGTCTGGTAAAGCTGCTGTTTTGGCTGTAAAAGGTTCATTTGCATCGAATCTATTTGGCTTTTCGCTGTTTTAATCGACAAAACTGTCACATTTATTTCCCCCAGTTTTAGCTTTTAAATTCAAAAACACAACTTTTAGACAGGATTTTTGGTTTAAAAAGATCAAAGACAAACCACCGAGTGTTGCTGAATGGAAGCAAAAAACATCATTTAAACGTCCCCAAAACCCTCTAAATGTAAACTACTGCTGGCGCTGACAGGACCGGTCAGAGGATTTAATTGCAGCCTACCTGCGAGGACGGAGCAGCAGAGCAGAAGCAGACCCACGGCGGAGACCGAAGCCATTTCCATCGGCGTCCTCGTCACATTTGGCTGAAAAGTCGAAAAGCGTCTTCCTATAATCGAGGTTGTTTCCTGTCAGAGCAAAATTTATGTGCGTGTGTGTTTATGGTTTGGAAAGGAAGTGATCCAAGAGGCCTCATGTGCTTTCATTACCCGAGAACAAAGAGCGACGCGCTTCCTTTGCTACGACTGTCGAGTATATTTAGATGTAAGCAACACCACAGGAGGGCATTTTAGGTTTTAGACATTAAAACACACGTTCGTACGAGTTGGGAGCGACTGTCGGTGAGTTCTGGATCGGCCCAAACACTCACAGAATGAACTAAATCTGCAGATGAAGACTGTTTCATGTTTTAGTTGCTGTTACAAGCCGAACATTTGGGCTTTAAAATTCACAAAAACACACAAAAATGACAACAAAAAAACAAAAAACGTATTTACAGGAGTTTATCAGTTCACACCCTTTGACCCGACTCGGGTTGAGCTGCTCCCACTGAAGCCGATAAACAACCAAACCAATAATTAACAACAATCAAAACCAGAAACGAAGACTGAAGAGCAGGTCGGTGAACCTCTGAACCTCCAGGTTTGGACCTCCGACCTGCAAAAAGCTCCTGATTCTCACTTCTAAAGACAAACGGCTGGTTTTCGGTTTATAATTTCACCTCCTGAGACAGAATGAAGCGGCCGCTGAGACGTCACTTCCACGATTCTCTCACAAACTTTACTACAAACTCTCACATCCTGCAAAAGTTCTCCTTTTGGTTTCAGTACCGTGGGCTCGTTCCTTCTCGTCCCGTGGGTGTGCAAACATAATCCTTAAAACGTTCATGTCTTTTTTAAATCAGCTCTTCGTTGTGGAAATATTCTCGCTTTCATCATTCATCCCGTACAGAATCGCATTTACACTTTTTGATTTTCATCCAACATCATTTACCAGAACCGCCGTGAAAAACGAATTACTTTACGAATAAAGGTGTCATTTCTGCTGCAAAGGCGGTTCTGGTGTTGTTTCTGTAGCTTCGACTTCAGCTTCAGGAAGAAGACTCTCCCTCTTTGATCGACGACATGATTGAGAGTCCTGAACGTTTGCTCATTCTACTATTCCACCCGACAATCTTATAAAATCTGTGTTTCAGCAGCTCAGAAAAGGTCAACTCGTCGTCTTTAACGTCTGCGTTTCGGTCAGAAACAGAAAACGAGAACAGCTTTACTGGGAGTCGGTACGTATCAAACGCAGCTAAACAGCTAGCCGCTAAACGTGCTAACACCGAGCATTGTTGTGGTGCCTCAGTTCCACGGACGCTGGGAGTGCATGAAGACTGTTGCGTTCGCTCTTGCAGCAGCACGTTTGTTTTGCTTTAAAAAGAGTTTAGCAGAAGCAGCCGTAGAAAGCAAATGAACTTGGTGGACTTTTAGCTCGACGGCTAACGGTTGGTGGCGATACGTAGCATGCTGTTGTTGCTGTTTTGTAAAGCTGGGAGGCTACGTTTAGCAAACAAAATGCACGGCTCTAGCTGCTAAAACCTCCAGCAGGTCCACAAGAAAGTTTCTCATGTTGTCGATTTGTTGCTGCAAGGAACCTCGGATAGCGTTAGCTCCTTAGCATGCGCCCTCCAGTGTCCGGTATGGGTCCATGCAGGCCACAGAAACTGTGTGAAGCCACCTTTTTGCTGCTCTCTGATCACAAACTGAGGAACTGCTGCTGCTGAGCGCTTCAGGGTGGTTCATATAAAAAGATATGCAGATTAAAAACTGAGACGCTGGCTGCTGCATCAACGACATGCTTCTGCACACTCGCCGTGCATTTGTTCCAGCAGCAGCAGCGGCACAAAGACATGGACAGTGATGCTCGCAGTACCTGCACTTCACCACCAGGCGGCGCCGTTAACGCACACGAGCATGGAGTCCAGAGAGATGGCACTACAATGGAATATCACTTGTGAGGTCTTGTGTGAGTCGCCCCATGAGCTGGAAGTGAACGGCGTCGCCTCCCCTAATGACAAATCACTTCGATGGAAACTCGTCCCGTTTCTACGGTGACGTGTGATCGAGTCGTGAATCGATGACTAATCCTGAGCTGCCGTCTCGTCGTGGTTTGGAAACGAGGGGATTTTCTCTCATTTATATTTAGGTTCACACATTCAAATGGTCAAAAATGCCCCTGATGCAGGTTTTGTGTTTTGTTCTTTGTCTGTAGTTTAACCGTCTGGACCCTAAAACACACTCAGGGGTTGTTTCTGTTTTAAAAATTGAAAAATTAGAGCATTTACCAGAGACACGTCCATGTCAGCGACATTAATTCACTTCAAATCATTACTTTTAATCAAAGTGAAGGTATTTTACACGTCAGTTCTGGAGACAAATACTAAAACATGTCGTATGTAGAGTCACAGCTTTATTTATTTTATCTCTTTTTTTTGATGAACCCACAGTCGATAAAAATGGGACAGGAGCAAACAAATGACCCAGAAACTACCTGGAGATCAGACGGTTACCATCATAAACCAGTGACAGAATATCAACAAGAACCTCACCTCATTTACCGACACTAGTGATTATTTCACGACTGAGCAGCTTGTGTTCGTAAAGGTTGTTCGCATCTTATCGAACAATAAAAAAAAGAATTACGAGTATTAATTATCATGTAGATGTAAACCTTTGAATGTTATTAATCTAAATTATTTGTGATTTCTATTAAAACAGCTGAATAATACAACATAAATTTAAACATCAGGGCCTCAAAACTCATGATTAATAAGTTATATATTATTATTATTATTATTTCTGAATGACTGCAATTTTAAAAACTATTTGGTTTTCAATTTTGGGACTTTCCTCTAAATGCATTCTTCTTGTAGAGACGTCACCGTACAACAGTGTGCAGACAAATGACCCTCGGCAGGTAAAGGGATGAAAAAAAACTCATCAATTAATCGATAACGAGGCAGCAACAGGGATGACAAAACTCCATCGTGATCCACCGTGAGAGGCAAAAACGTTGGGAAGGAGCTGCAATGTTAATGGACTCGACACACTCTGGACTCTGGACTAGTCACACGTGTTCATAGCCTCCAGTTAACGAAGGAAAACAACACTGAGGTAAGCTGAAACTGACAAAAATAATAATAAAGATTTAATTAAAATCATTAAGAAACAATTTTTTTTTTAAAACAGCGTGATGGGACCTGTGAGCTAGTATTTAGTTGAACAATCACTGCTCATCAGCAAAGGGCTCTCATTTTATTTTATTTAAATTATTCTTTTCGACCACAATTCAAAGGCAACGTCTCGTTTCACTCAATTATAATTTAGCAAATTTTTGTTTATTATTACTTTTTCCAGTTTCTGGTTATTTGAGTGATTATTGTGAGTTTTGTCGTTTCTTTAATGGATGGGTTTGAACACATCTGAGGAGGACTGTGCTGGTCATGCAGTCCTGAGTCGTCCCCCATCAGTCGGCTTCACGACCCTTCACACCTCGATTCGTTTGAGCTTTTGGGTCACGAGCTGATCGGAGGTGAAACGTCTTCAAGAACCCAAGAACAGAGGTCCAGTGGAAGCTTCTCGGGTTCCTGTGGCGACTCAGAACCTACATGACAGCAGCAGAGCAGACGTTGGTTATCTGTGAGCTCAGATGCTGTGATGGAGGACTTCACGGTGCTCCAGTGACGGACACAGATGACCCTGTTCTGTTAAATGGGCCTTTATAAATAGAGCAGTTATTTTTCCACTGCTCCGGTCCAACTCGCCCGTACATCAGGCAGCACACAAACCCGCCCCACACCACGGCAGCCAGTCGCAGCCCTCCGACACAAACAGCCAACCAGAGCCCGCCTCGTCGCCGTATCAGAACGCTCCGAACAACCGCAGCCAATCAGGCGCCTCGCCTGGACTGCGTCAAACTAAACGGTTCTGGATCATCTGGGGTTTGTGGCGAACGTCTGTCCTTCAACCGGAGAGCGTTTAAGGGCTCCTCAAGTCTGACAGGTTCTGATCCGAAGACCTTTAAAGCCCGCATTGCCTCGACTGTTTCTACGGCGCTGTATACGATCAGTTACTATGGAAACTGTGTACTGACTGGCGCTGATCCAGAATGTGTGCATATAGTCAGATTTATGCATCCCCGTCCATTAAAGAAAACTCACAGTAATCACTCAAATAACCAGAAACTGGACAAAGTAATAATAAATAAAAATTTGCTAAATTATAATTTAGTGAAATAAGATGTTGCTTTTGAATCATAGCTGAAAAGGATAATTAAAAAAAAAAAAAAAAGGAAAAATTAGAGCACTTTGCTGAGGAGAAAATTTTATTTCTTATTACTTTTGTCAATTTTAACTGATTTCAGTGACTGAAGCTGTTTTTTGTTTTTGTTTTTTTCTGGTATGAATACACATGAGGACGACTGCACTGGTCCAAACTCACAATATTTACATTTTCAGGAAGTGTTGTCTCGTCTCTGATCACAACAGGAGTTTAGACACTAGAAATAAAAACCCCACATTAGAACCAATGTCCACCAACATTTTTGATGGCAGATTAAATCCGTTTTAGGTCTTTGGATGGTTCTCATGCTGGAATATTGGTCGTCTTCCAGCTCCTGCAGACTGGGAGTCGTCTTATCAGCCGGTATTTTATAAATGTCATCTCCACAACACATTTTCTGCTCATATCGTCACCCTCCCGTCTCCGTTCTTCGCTGCCAGGAAGATGCATCCACTGTAAAGGTTCACAACAAACACACTGGACTCCATCTGAGCAGAACAAATTCATCCTATCTGATCACAGACTGTGCTCTCATGGGCCTTGTTTTATGCTCTTTAGTTTAATGGAGCTAGGTTTTGTTCTGGGACACGTTCTATAGAGAATGACATCTTGCAGCGTCCTCCTCAGTGGCCGAGCTGCACAGAAACTGTTGTTTTTTTACTGATAAGTCCAATAAGTCTGAAGCCCTTTTATTTCAACAGGACCACGACCACTGCAGCCCTGATTAGTGGTACTGTGGCCCGTCCAGTGACAAAACAACCTGCTCAGACTGATCAAACTGTAACAGCTAATTTCTCGCTGACATTTTGACGTGAGGTTGTCTTTTTTGTGTTCTGGTGGACTTCACAGTAAATCACACAGTAAACATCACATCAGCTTTCTAGTCCCATCTTTCACAGCGTTGAAAAGCCACACGAGGTCACAGCCTTTTTCAAGTGCTGAAGACTCGGTCCACACGCTGCCTCCCGCTCCGTCGCTAGGTCGCCGTTTCAACGGGACCCCATCACTTCATTTACACGAACTAAAGACGTCATGGGTGCGTTTAATTTGGAGGTAAGTCCTCCGACAGACAGCAGCTCAGCCTGTTGTCCTCCCGAAGTGGCCTTTGTGGACGGAGAATCTTTTTATAGACGCGATGCGATGACACAACGTGGTGTCGATGGAAACAATGCCCACTGTGCTCTAATGACAGCCGCTGATACGGACATGTAGTTATGCGATTAGCAGCCTGCACCATCTGCAGCGTGTAATCCTCTCTGGACGTCGACGCAGGAGCCGGGTTACCGACACCGCACGACGTGATCGGGGAATGATCTCTGGGTTAAGAGAACGATATGTGTAATTAGGCTTTGCTGCCGTCTTTTCACAACCGAGCTCACAGAACAAAAACAGTTCTTAAACACAAAGTACGGCCAAAGTCTTGGACATTAACGGTTGGCCACCACGACAAACTGTCACTTTAAGCTAAATTAATGCAGAAGTCACAGTTCAGGGCAAACTTTCGCCGAATCAAGCGGAAAACACGACGTCTAAATGTTAGCTTTTGTAAACGCAGTGATGGGAATCCATCGGTTCGGATGACAGACGATTAACATCATCCAATGAGTGGGCCTGAATGGGCTTCGACAGCAACGCGTTGGCTTCTCTTCGGCTGCCAAAATAGCTAGCTCGGTACCGCAGCAAACTTAGAATTGGTGACGTGATGGTTGTCGGGAGAAGTTGTTGTTGCCGCCGAGCTCCGATGCTAACCTTTCAATCTCACTGATTAACTGACAAACTGTAGCTACGTTGCTAACATAGCCCACCGGACGCCATTTAACCGCGAGTGACGTGACAGTTAGCGAGGTTTTGTTCGAGGTTATGTTTTTTATCAACTTGCAAAGACGCTGCTCTGCTCTGCACCAGCTGTGATGCGTACTCTGCTACATGTGCTGCTAAAAGTACTACAAACAATGGAATCGGAGCACGCTCTGCTGGACAAACTATGTAATGACAACCTTTTATTTAATTTTTTTAGCATTGTGTACTTTCATAAGCTTTCATATCAGATGTCTTTACTAATACATCCGTAAAAGGCCTAAAAACTACGACATTTACCACAACAACAACCCAGTGTGGCTTCTTGTAATCAGTTCATTACGACTTTTTTTTTGCTCAGGAAATTGTCTCCATCTTTTAATCTTGTTTACGTGGTTTTCTGCGTCATTTTCAGCTCGGTGTTTTCAGTATTGAGACAGCTTCACTTCACTTCTCTGGATCTCAAAGAGTGTGTTTTGTACAAAACTGTAGCTCTGATATCAGAAAAACAACCAGATCAGAGGCCCCGGTCGACCTGGGTTTCTATTTTCAGAGGAATGACAACTATGTCCAAAAATCCAGTGCACTGGCTCGGTGTTATTTTTAGCGTCCCGGGGCATTCCGAATTCGAGCGATTGTTGCCGGGTATCTCTGGGGAATGCCGTCCTTTGGAGGCGGCGGATTTGAGTGATTATTTTAGCGATGTGTCAGGGGACAGCTCTGATCAGGTGCTGGGGATTTGAGTGGTTTTATTTCGGGAGGCCAGGCAGCATTTGTTTTATGTGGTTTTATCGAGGCGGTGCGATGCACACGCCGGATCAGCGTTACAGTAGCCGGCTGTGGCTCCTCGTGGCCGCCAAGGTGCATCTTTAGACCGGCTTCGAAGCCATTTTAGGTCACATTAGGTGTGTTGGATCTAACATGTTGGGTTTGTGGTGTTTCATTTTTAGACGGTTTAGTGTGTTTGATTTACTCGAGTTGAGGTGTGCAGGCTTTGTGGAGGAGTGGTAACAGGTGGATACCTCAGACTGGGCGTTGTGTTTCTGATATGTGATACGAGAACGACCGACGACGACTGCTCTGGATCTGAAGTGTTTATTTTGGAAATCTGGGAGCGTCAGATGTGTGACTTTCTCTGGTTTTCTCTGGGAGTTTTGGTGGGAAGGATTCAGTGTCTTGCTCGATGATGCAACCTGGATGTACTGCAGGACTTTTCAAGTATTTAGCTTATAAGAACCACTGGTTTGCAATCATAAAGCGTTTAAATCTAAACATCACATCAGGTTTTTAGGAACAAAACATGCAGTCTGCACAGCTAAAGGCCCCTTTGACAACACAAGGTTTTGTTGAACAGATCCCGTTTTATTGGTGTCTTCTGCTCTCAGAAGCACGAACAACAGGAGACACGTATGCAGGTGTGAACTCTAAAGAAAATCCTCCATCTGATTGGTTCATGCAAGAAGCTTCGCTGACCCACGTGATGGCTTTCAGACTTTTTGTTTCACTGGAAGGAACAAGTGTTGAAATATCTGTTGTGCGTAGAGTCGCTCTATGTTTATCCAGCATCGGTAACATCTGTGGAAACACACTGGACATGTTAAGTCCAGCCTGTTTGTTTTTAATGTGTCATCCTGCACATTTTCTCTCCTTCTTCATGGCTGTTCTGTTTCCAAAGAGGTGCAGGACTTTATGTTGCAGAGAAACATGACGTCGAACACGTGAAGAACCTTCGATGTGACGTCGGCTGTCGACCAGTCGGACCGTAAACGTCCTTCCGCTCACGTTCTGCTGTTGCCTCCTGGAACGGGCCTAAACTGTTAAAACAATGTGACCGCCACCAGCCGATTTAATAACTTGAATTCTGCACTTGTCTCGGTTGCAGACATCGACCACGCAAACAGCTCATCAGGACGATGTGATCAGATTACAGCTGCAGCAGCTCCGTAATCACATCAGCTTCAGAACCATCAGGTGTTTGGTCGCCCTGCAGATAGATGGAATCATGATGCACTTCAGCAGAGACTGAACCTGAAGAAGAGGAATGTTTGACCACATCGTCACTGTTTACAACACGGCAGCACATGTAACAGAGCAGACGGTGGTGCGGAGTAAAGTCCAGTGTCGCCTCTGCTACATTTTCCACAGGTGTTCAATCAAACCTGCATTTCCTACGTCTCATTCTGGTGGAATTCTGCTCGGAGAACCTTTAACGCGGCTGGTTTGAGAGGAGTTGTGGGTCGGGACGGTGCTGTGCTTCAAAAAGCCCATATCTGATAAACCCCGCTCTTAGACGGAGGCCTCGGGGGGGAGAAGCCAGTCGCAGGCTTTTCCACATAGCTGGCTATATCTGGAGAACAGAGCGGCAGCAGCAGAAAGAAAAGAGAGAGAATGCGTGTGAAGCTGCCAACAGCAGCAGTAAGTCATCCAGAGCAAACACAGCTGATGGGGTAAACCCTGCCTGCATGCCTGCTCACCCCCAAAACTCCATCCATCCTACAAACAATGCTCATCATTATCTTGAGGAAGGCTTTAATGCCATCCGCCATACTCTAATCAATAACATGCAATACTCCAGCTCCCTGCAGCTTCCTGAGGGAGCGCCGCTAGCCGACGCGTCCTCCTGTTAGTAACAGCTGACATATAGAGACAAACATCTCTGCTTTGTTTAAACACGCCGCCCAGTCGTAATGCGTTTCCTCCCCGACACGTACGGCAGCGCCTTGGCTCCGGTCCGAGGTTCATCGAGGGTTCAGCGATGTCCCGACGTGACCGCCGTGCGAACGCCGTCCGTGGAGGCTAGCGTTTACAGACGAGGTGCGACGTCACAGGAAGAAAGGGATCTGGTGGCGGAAGTTTGGGTCTCTTCAGCGCCAACTCTTCAACTTGTTTCCTAAACATCTCTTGTCTAGGCTAACGTTTACGCTAGCCGTGCGTTCAGACAGGAGCGTTGAAATAAGTCCAATGACGTCGGATTAAACAGTCGGAACCAAATGATTCCATCTCCATGGACTGATTTCTGTACACGTGAGAGACTGAAAACAAAACACCGAATGATTGAACATCGATTGAAACAACGCTGTTGGTCCATCCAGTAGAGTCCAGAGATGTTCCCAGCTGTTCCAGCGGTCGTCTAACTCTTCACTGAGACACTTTAAGCCAGTTTTTGCTTTAACTCTCTGGACACATTCCTCTGATATCATTCTCCCTTTTTCACGTCTACTCTTGGACTCCTGCTGAATGAAAATCGTTGTTTGGCGCAATTAAGGATCAAACAAACACCCAAACTGCACCTCAGAGGGGAGCTATCGCGTCGCTAAAGTCTTGCTGTGCCAGAAAATAAAGGCTGAAAACACGTCAACAGGTTTCTTGATGGCGCCTCCCCTCAACAACACAACATTATAAAAAAGTACAGCATTAACGGTTCTTTTCAACCACAGCCGACAGTTTAGCGGCTCGCGGTGCCTTCGTGACCAAACGCATCTTTCCTGGAAGTCAGAATCTGCAGATCAGCTCCTCATTTGTTGTTTTTTAGGGATGACGAGCACAAAAACCGGGATACAGAACCGAATGCTCAACACATGAATTCATGAGAAAAAAAGCTAAATTTGAAGCACTTTAAAGGCTGACTGGAGTGGGGTCATTAGAACTGGACATGTCTTTTAGGAAGGTTTAGAAGGAAGCGCGCAGAGGAACCGGTGGATCAGAACATCCAGTGTCAATCTGCTGGTTTTGTTTAGTTTGTTGTTGTGTTTAAATGGGAACTCGGAGGTCTGCTGGTCCCTGAGGTCAAACGATTAACCCTCTGGGGAGCGTGACCATCCACTACGAGCTGATGGGAAGTTTTTCCAGCTGGAGGCAACGTCACACGAGGCAAGATGAAGCAGAAGACGCTGCGTGGAAGAGCACCTCTTAGTTCTGGCTGGCAGCAGCAGCAGCGTGGTCGTGTGTTTTCTTTTCTCTGGCCCGCCGAGGTTTTCTGCATCGGCCGAGCTGCTTCTCTGCATCTTGGTCTGAGGTCAGAGCCGTCTGGTATTTCACCATGTAAGGCTGCACAGCTCAACACTCCCGGGACGAGGAGAGAAAAAACAAAAATGGGAAAGCATTTTCTTGGTGGAACAGATTTTATAATTATTTTTCAGCTGGAAACAAAGAGAGAGAGAACGACGAACTCCGGCTTCACACAGCAGCAGAGCAGAGGTGGTCACTTTAAAGCCTCAAACCCCGGAGCCGTGAACAAACTGAGCAAAATGTGACATATTTTACTGATGCGTTATTCGACCGTTAACGGTGAGAGAACCATCCATCAGTTATACGTCTACAAACCCAGTCCACTTTTTAAAACAGTAATCAGGATTTTGTGGCAGGTTTTAAGCTGAAAACTTTGTCGCCATCCGATTCTGCGACGCTCCTCCGCACAAATGGCGAGTGATGAGGAAATGCAAAACTCCGAGCTTTAAATCGTGACGTTTTGTCTTTATTCTACACGCAGCGTTTAAAAAGACACCAAGAAATGAACAGATTCTGCAAGAAAATAAAAAAAATCTGCACCTGAGTGGTAAAACGTGTGCAACAGGTTTCGTAAAATAAAGAAATTCAACTCGTTTTTTGTGATTAAACGGCGCAGAAGGCGTTTTTAAGTGCTTTCTACTTCTGTCTGTGGCTGACTTCATGCTCACAGTGAGTAAAGGTCGTCATTTGATCGGCAGCTTTCAGAAAACACACTTTTTTGTTTTGTTCCTGCTTCATTTTTCCTCACCGTGTGGCTCGTTTTTAACTGCATCATGAAGTCCTGCAGCTCGACAGAAACAGAGCAACCGTGACTGTAAGGAGAGGGAGCTCCATCCATCATCTCCACACCTTAATGCTCACCAGGGTCGCAGGGGGGCTGGAGGTTCACCTGGACAGGTAACCAGTCTATCACAGGGCTACACTTAGAGACAGACAACCAAGCACACTCACATTCACACCTACGGACAATTTACAATCACCAATTAACCTCAGCATGTTTCTGGACTGTGGGAGGAAGCCGGAGAACCCGGAGAGAACCCACGCTGCACGGGGAGAACATGGAGACTCCATGCAGAAAGATCCCGGGTGTCCTCACCGGGACGCCAACCGGCGACCTTCTAGCTGCGAGGCGACGGTGCTAACCACCCGAATGTGGCACAATGACACCACCAAAGTTCTTAGATTATTTATGCAACAGAAGCTGGAGTCCATCTTGTCTCCTGCTGAGAGTTTTTCAGGGTTGACAGACGGACCTGGAAACCGGCTTGTTCGCTCTCCATTCAGAAAACAACGTTCAAACACAGCTTCTTTCCTCCTCCTGCTAACAACATATTTCTCATTATGTAAACCGGCTTGTTCCCGGAGCAGAGGACCCGTCTGGATCGGTGTGATTTAAGACCGCCACAGACGAACCAGCGTTTCCTCGGCAGCTAACAGCAGAAGCAACAACGACGTGACTGACGGCCTGTTTACGAGCACGTTCTCCATACAAGGCAGACGCCACGCTTCCTGGGGGTTTATTTTTACTCTTTCCGGACTTTTTCTGAACCTCTTGTCTCTTTTGATTTCTCCAGCGAGGAGGATGATGTCCAGAACTTCACAACGTCGCGCTGAGATGTTGCTTCCTCCAGGTCGGTCGCTAACGAATCCGTCATCTCAAACGCGACAACGCGAGCGATTTTGGAGGCGGCTGAACTGACGGTCACACGACCCGAGCTGAGATAATGAGGCTATTTGTGAAATGATGCTGCCGCCGCTGCTCCGACAGCATCGGGATCAATTCCCAGGACGCTCACCGGCGTGCTCGTAGCCAGACTGTATATTTAGAGGTGCCATCAGCTGTCGGTGCCGCTGCCAAGTGTGTGTGGATGAAGACAATAGAGGGGTCCAGCTGCGGCGCCGGATTAAACTGTCACCAGTGTTTATAGTCAGAAACAGAA
Source organism: Stegastes partitus (assembly GCF_000690725.1). NCBI lineage: Eukaryota > Metazoa > Chordata > Actinopteri > Pomacentridae > Stegastes > Stegastes partitus. The sequence goes on along the minus strand of NW_007578538.1, from coordinate 140,283 downwards.
CTTCACCGACACGATCTGAACTCGATGAGCGGGAGCTTCTTAAAAAGCTGCTTCTGAACGCGTTTTAATGCCATAAACCACCAAAAAGAGAGAAAGTGAAAATTTCTTTGTTTAAGTCACGATAAAAATCGAAATAAAAAACAATCTTGTGAATTAATTTTGCTTTAACAGAATCAGATTTGGTTTGTTTATGTGTTTTTTAATGACACGTGTAGAATAAAGTGACTTTTATTTGATATTTTTGTTTGTTTTTACCAACAGAACTGTGCCTCATACGCGATACGTTCAGGGACCATCGGAAAGTTGAAAATCTTGTGAATTCATTCTGCTCTGACAGATGGGTTTGTTTGGATTTTTTATAACAAAACATGTAGAATAAAGTGACTTTTACATCATAACTTTGGGTCATTTTTTCCTGAATGAACTTTGCGTCACACGTGATACGTTCAGGGACCATCGGAAAGTTGGAAATCTTATGATTCATTCTGCTTTTACAGATTTTCGCTGAATCTTGTTGAGATTTCTTTGGGGGGAATGAAGTGAGTTTTATTAAATATTTTCGGTCATTTTTTCCCGACAGAACTTTGCGTGATACGTTCAAAGACCATCCTTTTGTCCATTTTTTTTGCGGTTTCTTTTAGAGAAAACAGAGTCTTTCCCGTCAAAATCCAAAAACCAACAACAAGTCCTCCTGAAGCGGCACAAACATGGCCCCCGCTGTAGATCTGAGCGAACCTCACCTAATTGTTGGATAATTATGAGGTGTTTTTGGCAGGTAGTTAACGATATCGTGCACCGCTCCTGGACCCGTTCAGCCGGCGTTTCTTCCATCGGCATCCGGCAGCACAACGTCCATTTCTCTAACAGAAACCAGAGCCTGTCGACGCTCCAGAGTTTCCAGAAATGAAATAAAATCTAAAAGCAGCACATTCTGGCTTTACTGAAGATCCAAACACCTAAAGCTGCTCCCCGTCCTGCCGCTTGGGTTTAAAACGCCCTGATGTGTGGCTTGGCTGCCAGATGCTGCAGGTATAACTCAGCGGGCTGACGCCGGCCCGGTTCTGCCTGTGAGGACGTCCTCCCTCCCTCTGTTTCCCCTCCCTCCCTCCCTCTCCCTCGCTGTGTTTACAGCCGTGCACAGCGCTGCATATCTGACATTTCTCCCTCAAACTCCAACCAGCTCTGCTGCTCGCGTCTGAAAGGTAAGAACCAGCATCCTCTGCTGCTCTGATGGAGACAGCAGCGACCGCTTAGACCAGATAGAGATCAGAACCAGATGGCTGTGAAGGTGCTCGCTGGGCTTTTTAGAGTCAGCTGCTGCACACGAGGAACTTGTTTGACTAGTTGTGTGGTTGGATGAACTGTGGGAGCAGCGTACCGGGAGGTGCTGGTGCTCCGAGCAGACGGATGGAAGCCGGCCTGAGCCTCCCGGAGGGATAAACACTCATCCCCACTTCTTACGCTCCCATCGCCGGCACACGGTTGTTATTTCAGGGCAGCACTTTGCAGCAGCGTGTAGCTGGACATGAAAATCCAGATGAGCAGTAACGTGGGCGTGGAAACTGTTCTTCATGTTTTTCCACAAAGCTTCCCCGGCGACTCGGAGATGTTGCTCCACCATGACCTCTCAAGGACGTAGGACTTTAAAAGATTTAAAAAAAGGGTTTGATCGTCACGAAATCAGCGTTTTATGTTCATTTAATGATCTTGGCGAGATTTCTGGTGAATTAAACCTGAACTCAGATGACACCAGCTGACATCTGAAGCCTCACATCACCTCGATGTGGTCAGAGTACGACAGACGGATTGGCTCCACACAAAAACTTAAAACCGATCTTTTCTGACGTCTGGTCCGACTGTGGCCCAGTTAGATTAATAGGTCAGCACCGGTCGGCTGTGTAACCCACATGTTACCGCTTCACAGCTGCCAGCCGCTTTCTGAGAGGATGTGAGGAAGTTTTTGATCCATTTACGACGACTTTTAAACATTTAAAGTGCAGCACGTCTCTCGTTTAAAGCTGCGGCGACGCCGTCCGACGGCACAAACCGGCCCGTTGTGGAAACACGTTGCCCCGAGCCTGTGATGGTCCCGCGGCGGGCGTTCAGCTCCTGGCAACGGCCGCCGACAACAGCTGATTGTGTTTATAAAAACAGGACGCGCGTCTTTCAGCAGAACAAAAGGAGTAATCTGTGCCCTAACGGCGAGAATCGGCTAAAAATAAAACTGGATTTACGAGCGGGCTTTACGCCGTAAACATGGAAGATGAGCCTAAAAATAAAGAAAACTTTTATTTGTTTTATTGCAGCATCAAGTAAACCCAGTCAGCTGTTCTGGTGTTTTATTATTAGCGTATTTATGTTGTTAACACGACTTTGTGGAGCATTAATGATCCAAGTTAACAACAAAACCATGGATCAGGACTTTTTTTTTTCCCATTTTCTTCGATCAACTGATTAATTGTTCAGCCTATAAAATGTTTATCTTCATAAAGGAGGAAAGAAACCAGAAAACATTCACACTGAGAAGCTGCGATTTAAGCGCTCTGTTAGCTTATAAAATACGTCGTGCAGTTCTGCCCAAACCATCGCGGCCTTCTGGACAGTGATTCACGAAGCTGCCATCCAGAACAAACCCGATGTTCACCGTCGTCAGCAGCAGGTTTAGACTCACGCTAGTTAGCGCGTGTTAGCGTTTAGCTCGCGACGACTTCCTGTTAACTCGTCCGTTCACTTTATTCTCAGTTAAAAAGCTGCTAAACATAAACCATGTGCACCAGGAAGTCTGCACGAAGCCATTAGGAGGTTAAAATTCAAGGACTTTCCAGGTGAACTGGGCTCAAAACCACCAGAAGCTATAAAACCAGAAAGAGTCGTCAGATTATCGGCTTCACGGCAGCCGTCGACAGATTTAATCAGAAACACTTCATTCTGCACGGCCTCATGTAACCTCTGAAGACCCGAGCTCTTGCTTGATGTGCATTTTATAAAGAGACATTTTTAAAAAATTAAATAAATTAAATAAATAAATAAGTATAAAATAAGAATAACATAATAATAAAAACAAATCAACTACCGTGGTAATACAACCCAAAATGTGACGCATGTGGA
>NW_007578538.1:128564-136687 GCF_000690725.1 Stegastes partitus | reverse complement strand
TCTTAAGAGGTTAAAAAAATTACCAAAAAATAAATAAATAAAAGATAAATAAAAATAATAAGGAAAAAAGAACCTACTGTGGTAATATAACCCAGAATGTGATGCCCATGCATGTGGACGTCTAAAGAGGTTAAAAAACAAAGAAAATAAATAAAAATGGAGCCACTTGAGGACAGGAGAGCTCAGTCATGTGACCAGGCTGAACTTTAAGCAGTAAAACATGTGCAGCCCGTAAAGCCGCCATGTTTATTCCTGTATTGCTAACATCCGGGAAAACTTCCAGGTTCTGCAGTTCTTTTTTGCAACAGAAATACAGACATTCTAATTAGTTTTTAAGCCGCTCTAACGTTGTCGTACTAAACAGAAGATATACCTGCTGAGCATGACTTCAGATTCCAGTAAAATGAGCCCACAGTGAGCCCTTAGCGACCCGCGTTTCATCTGACAGCGAGCCGGTTGCCACCCGACGCCTCCGGTTGCCGCAACTCGTCCAGTCGGATGCTTCGGCCGACGTAAACAGACAAAGTGATCAGCGAGCAGCAGCTGACGAACAAACCAGACAAGAGGGCGACTTGCTGGAAAGTAAGAAGCCTCTGCTGCAGGAGGAAAACCTCTCAGCGTTCACTGTCGACGCTCGACTCTCGTCTGGGAAAACCAGGATTACTGTCCACAGAACAGAGCGACTGGCGGCCTCCTGACTGACCACGAGGAGGATGACGGGCAGCAGCACTCGCTCACACGTTGTCAGACGCTCAGCCGCCAAAACACGAAACGTTGAAGCTCAAAGGTCGACACTACGAGCTGGACGGTACCGCTGATGTCTCAGACGGACACTGAAAAGGACTCACCAAATTATTAGATTCACTGCTTCAGGTCTCATTCAAACAATTTAACCAACAAAGATTTGACAGTTAAGTCAAACGACGGTGATCTATCCGGTGACACTGAGCCACACTGAGTACTTTCAAACAGGGAACGTATCCACATGTACAGACTAAAGCCCTCCAACGCTGTCTGTTGTAAGTTTAAATATGACACTTAAACCCCAACAATATGATTATTTTAAATGTCCCGGTTAGGACCCGACAATATTATTTATTATGTCACCTGATAAGTGTGGATATTAAGGTAAGACCACATAATGTGACTGGAATATTATGACTAATTCTCCTACAAATAGAAAAATAAGACCTCACAGCATCATTCATTATGCACATTTATCCAATCACGTTAAATACGGAGGTAACGATCCCACAATATTCATGATTAAAAAAGCTCAGCTATGAAGTTAAACCCGACAATATTATTAATTAAACACATTTACTCAAACATTAAAATAGTATTTATTAAAAAATGTACTCACGTTTAAATATTAAAATTAAAACATTAATATTTATTATGCAAATTTAAAAATAAATTTAAAAATAAAAATAAAACATTGCAATAATATTTATTATAAAAATTTACTCAATAAGTTTAAATATTAAAATTAAAATATTAAAATATAATTAATTAAACACATTTTTCTGGATACATTTAAATATTAAAATTAAAACATCATAATTTTATTAACTAAAAATTACTCAACAAGTTTAAGTATTAAAATGAAAACCTTACAATATTATTTATTATGCAAATGTTCTGAATAAATTTAAATATGGAAATTACAACCTCACAATATTATTCATTAAACAAATTTAATCAACAAGTTTAAAGAAAAAAAAATTAAAACATTACAATTATTATTTTTTATTATACAAATTTAATCAACAAGTTTAAATAATAAAATTAAAACCCTACAATATTATTTCGTAAACAAACTTAATAGACTTGTGAGCAGAATAATTAGATCTAAATCATGAGCTGCAGGATTCGTGTCCACAGAGCTCGACTACGACGGACAGATTTGGTTCAAACCAGGCGAAGCTAACAAAGCCTTATTTACGTACGTTCAGAGACACCGGCTGAGTTTTACAGAAACCTGAACCCTCTTGACTCCACTCGAGCGCCGCCTGAAGCCTGAGGTTCCTCAGAGCCGGCTGGTGAGGCGGACCTCCGGCGGGTGTAAACGAAGGCGCTAACATGTCAGGCGATAGCGGCGACTCGGAGGCAGATTAGCGGTGCAGGAAACAAAAGTGAAGCGATATAAATAGACGTGTGGAGAGGCCGCTATCTGCGCCGAGGCCAGCCAGTAAACAACATGTGAAAAGTGGCAGACGCACAAACAGGCGGCGCAAATCCTCCCTTTAGCGCCACCTTCAGGACGAACTGTGCACATCCAACAGCCGCATCAACGCCCCGACATCGCTGTTAACAAAGGAATCCACTACGGCAGCCAGCAGGGGGCGCCGCTGTGGATTTTAATCTGGTTAAAAATAGAAAAGAACTTGGCACAGGTGACGTACAAGTGGTGAGATTTTGTTTTCACAAAAGCACGGTAACCTTGTCACGGTGACTTTGATGTGAGGATCAGATGACCGGAGGGATTAGAGCGGGATGCTGCAGCTGCACCGAGAAGATCTTTTGTTTTAGCGACTTCCTGAACTCAGGAGGCGAACACCACCAGGCCACCAGGAGACAATAAAACACCACCAGGAGACAATAAAACACCACCAGGCCACCAGGAGACAATACAGAACTGAAGGTGAAGCTAGGAAATGCAACAATGACGACTTAAACGACTCAGATAACTGGCTGTGTCCATCACCTCATCACCAGTTCTACTACTACACTGGGTCACTTTGCGGTCTTGACGTTTGTGCCGCCGCCTTTCCTCCTGGATTCCAGCCGAACGCACCGCCAGACGCGAGCTGGCGCCTCCGTTATCATCATCAGTGATACATGAAGGTCACCGGGAAGCTGCTGCTGCTGCTGCATGTGTGATTGACAGCACAGAGCAGGACGGCCGACACGAAGCCGAATGAGCCACGACTTCCTGCTGCTGCTAACTTCAGATCATTTCACATGAAAATATCCCTAAATTCACTCGTCGTGTTTAAGCCTGACGGTCACATCTGACAGCAGTAAACACACCCTCAACGCCTCCCAGTCTGACGTTTGACAACTTTTCCACTTTTGTGCAGGTGCTGTACATGTTGGTCCACTGGGATGACATTTAGATCCACCAGCGGGGGTCAAATCAGGGACTCTAAGCTACTTTATACTCATTCTGTTGTCCGACGGCAGAAACTGAACGTTATGAGAGTTTGTATTAAACTTTCATGTTAAAGTTTCCACCCTCTCTGAACATGTCTCAGCTCTACAGTTTCTACAAAGCTCTGACCTGCAGTCATACGATGGAAGCTGATGCTACGTTAGCCACATGGCGCGCTAATGTTAAGGGCATTAAAATGAAAGTTCCTCAGATGCTAGCAGTGCATGAGGACTCTTGTGTTCCCTCCAGCAGCAGAACATTCGGAGAGTTTTGCTCGCGGCTCAGACATTTCAGCAGAAGCAGTTCTAGAAGGTAAATAAAGCTCATTGTGATTGGTTCACCCAGAGGGGGCGGGGCTGGATGACTATTGGTTAGCGAGCAGCTCAGGACACCTGTGAAGCCGGGCCAGTTGTGGAGGTGCTTGACGTGAAACATGTCTTTAACTATCTTTCCTCACCATCTTCTTTCTTTCCAGCCGTTTGTCTCCACAGAAGACAAGAAGCTGCTGCTGTCTGACCAGGACTGAACCAAACCCGACCTGAGCTCCGGTCAGTCGACCAGCAGCCCTCCGACTCCCAGGTTCCACCTCCAGCTCTGGTCAGCAGCGTCCGGCCCAGCAGCCGTCCTCAGCTCTCTCAGCTCTTCACCCCGCCGGTCAAAATCTAAGCCGTCAGCAGCCTCCATGGAGCGCGTCCAGCACATGACCAAGTCGGCCATCCGCCGAGCGTCTCAGATCGAGGTGAACCCTCAGGCCAAGAGGAACCTGCAGGAGCTCTTTGTCAACTTCACCCTCATCCTCATCTGCCTGCTGCTCATCTACATCATCGTCCTGCTGAGCAGCTGAGCAGCAGAGCCTCCTGCAGGGAGAGTTTGGCCCGGCCCAGGGTTGTACTGATACATGCGGATCGGCTTTTCAAAGAAAGCAGTAACATCATCCCCGTGTATCAGCAGAACCCCGTTTGCCAACTGCTATGAGGAAAAGTGGAGGAGTTGGCGGCCAAACTCTCTCTCAGAGCTCCAGGGTGATGTTTCTACGAGGGCTGATCGGGGATCAGCTTCCCAGCCTCTGTCTCTCAAGGGAATGATCAAAAGTGACCCGACTCCACCCGTTTAAACTTCTGTATGTGCGTCCGCCTGCTGCTCGTCCAGACTAACACCCTGCCTACGACCATGTGCTCCGTATTGGAATATCTCCTGCATTATAGTCACTGCAACGTGTCTCATACTCAAATATTAATACATCACTGTTGTTTAACTTTCATTTCCCATGAGCCCAGGCGCTTCCTGCCGCCACCCCCCCTCCACCAGCACAAAGATAAACACGCTGAAAATGATTTTGTTCCACGAGTATTTTTGCTTCTTTCTTGGTCTACCGCTGCCAGAAACCACAGATGAACCCCTGATGGTTTGAGCTTCAGGTTTCTTGATGTGCTGCTATCTCGGTGGTTACCAGAATTTAAATTTAGCAAAAAAAAAAGGAACCAGCAACAAGAAAGCAGCAAACACTGTGGCCGAGTGTGAGAACAAACCCGGCTCATTAAGAAAACATGCCCCCAAACACACCGATTCTGCCTCCGACTGTCTCTAAATTAGAACCGAGTCGCCAACAGCTGAAGCAGGAGGACAGATGGATGTCTGAAAAAAATAGAAACTGGTGGCCAAACACGTCCACTGTAGGTTTGTTACGTTACCTGTGATTACAGAATTATATATTACTGAGCATGTGTTTGGAAAAAAAGCTTTACAAGGAAGAAATTTGTACTTTATTTCAAAGCTATGATTCTGTCGCCCCCCAGTGGCGACATCACAAACGACACCATGGAGGATTATTAATAATGTAGAACATGACACAAAACACTACTATTTGCACACCATTTTAAAACTATTTCATGGAACAGACATTTGGAAACGTCTAATTGGACTCATGTGCTTCACTGCTTCAGCTAATTACTGCCAAATCAGCGGATGGCAGCTTAGACACAGATGTGGAGCGTGTGGGCCGCTTCATCAGCGCTTTATTTATTCTTCTCTAACGTGACACTTAACGTCGTTACTACTGTAGGCCTTTATAAAGTATGTGAAGTGTAGCCTGAGTGCGGCTCACCTGCACGTGTTTCAGCCTTAGAATAAACTACGGAAGATTTCGTTGCTTTGCTTTGTCCTTCAGAGATCGATGTGTTGAGCGTTAAACACACAGAAACGGTTCGTGCATGGTGTGATTTCACATAAGGGTCATTTCTGTGTAAAACATTTAAGCTATGTGTCTGTTTTGTTATTATAAAGCATAAAACATTGTTGTTTTCTCTCAGTCTAGACTGAAAAAGTACCAGTGAGACAATTAAATCTTGTTTTTAGTCCAAAAAAACCCCCAAATGCGTCACCGTAAATGACATCACTGCTGTCAACAAGACTTTTTTTTGTTTTTTTTTACATCCTGTCCCCAATAATATCCTGTGATGCACATGTTAATGCACTGCCCTGTATTTACCATGAGTGAAAATGTGAAAATGACACAAGACGGATTGCAGAAAAGAAGCGTTTTAAGTTTGTTGTACTTGTGTATGTGTTTGAAAAGCTGTACCACCTGATTTCTAAACTGTGGAACACCAAATAAACTGCATGTCAATACCTTTAAAGTGGCGCCACCTGGTGTAGGTGTGGAGAAATGACTTCCATCGTCGCACTCTTGTCCTCTTCCTGCATTCTAGTTTACAATTAGGGGGAAACACAGATTTGGATGTTTCTTAGCTGTAGTTTTAAAGATCGTGGAAATGCTTAGTTAAATTCAGATAACTTTATTTATCCCCTCGGGGCAACTCAAAAGCTCGCTGAGTATTTCATATAAAGACATCCACAAAACAAACACAATAGAAAGTAAAACACAAAATGAAGAAATAGATTCATAAAGCGTGAATTTAGGAGGTTAAAGTTATTAAAGTTGCCACAATACACAACGGATCGGATTATTTTGGTAAACTGTGCATGTCGGCCTCTTTTAGCTCACTGTTCTGGTTGAACAGGTTTTTGGGGGCTAAATACAAAAAACCAAGCAGCAGCTAACTACTGCCGTTAGTAACTAGCTATTTAGGTTAGCAGATAGCTACTGACGTTAGCAACTAGCGACTTAGGATAGCAGATAGCTACTGACGTTAGCAACTAGCTACTTAGGATAGCAGTTAGCTGAACAACTTTCAGCAGCTAATTAATGAGACATGTTTTTTTCAGGAGTTGGAAAGACCAAGAGAAAAACCAAAACAGAGGTAAAAGTAAAGTAAATATTGGATAAATTCACAAAGTGAACATCGACATGCTAACAGGCGCCATGTTTACCGGAAGTGTGAAGTGTGGGTTTTTTTTTTTTTTTTTTACACATTTGCTGTATTTAACACGTTAATTTTTAGTTATTTAATCACTTAAAATCCACTTACCTCAACTCATGTGTTGTAAAAACTCCACACAGGTCCTCTAAACTCTCACCAGCGACCAAAACAACGTCCATTCTTCATCAATCTTAGGTTTAATTTCACTCCGACAGTTTTCGCTTCCCCTTCCTTTGCGGCTGTCACTCAGAAGGTCCCGCCTTCTTGGATCTGATTGGTCGATTTCATGTCACTCCAGTAGCCGTGCGACAACGTGGCCAATCACAGAACCCCCTCGCTTCCCTGTTACCGGGCAACCAGCGGAGGCAAGCTTCTGATAGGTGGAGACACACCGGCGTATGTCTGATTCAGTTTTCCAGCGTAGACAAGCCGCAGAGGAGCTGGCAAGGTTTAATTTAACCGTAAAGGCATACGTTTTTACCATAAATTAACTGATTTTTTAAAATGAAGATTTAAATTTAATATTTTTTAACAATTAGATTTTGAGTTACCTCTTGATCCACTAGCTTGCTAACAGCAGCAGTGACACAGAAACTACCATAAACATGGCATTTATATAAATAAAAAGCACATATTGCAAGTATGTTGTACGGAAGCCTGAAAGTGTCTGAACATGTACACAGCAATCCTTTATGTGAAGCTGGTTTCTCCACATTTTGCAAATAAATGAAGCAACTCCAGTCAGCTGTGACATGTAAAGGCAACACACACGTCTGTAGAAATCTGAGATGAATGTAGGTTTGAGAAACGCATCAAACGTTAAATTCCACACAAACAAATGAGCACGACGTCGGGTTTTATCTCACAATCATAATTTTACTGTTCCATAACATACAACAGAAATGATATAAATATAAATAAATATTGTTATTGGTATAATCGTTATATATTTTTACTTCAAAAATGGCAAGACAGACATCATTAAATGATAAGTCACAAGGGTGACGTCTGCTCACGTCCAGCTCAGTCATTACCAACCGCAGACAATCTCTCCCTCCGGTTGTGGAACACCTGAGCTGAAGGTGAATAACCGAGCCTTGGTCAGTATAGCGTCACATTTAGAAAACAAACAAAAAGCTAAAAAGACAATTAAAGGTTAAAGTTGTTTCTGTGGTTCACTGATGCCCAGTTGATGCCAGCGTTAAAGAACAACCGTCCTCCGTCACGTGTCAACAGATGAAGCCATGCTTGTTTGTGAATGAAGCCGGGGGTCACGATGAGGCCGTGCGATGGCGATGCCTGCCCTTCTGCTTTTCTTGGCTCCGTAAAATTGAACGAATGCATTAAAAAATAAATAACAATAAATAGTTATCAGCAAATACAAAAAAAAACAAAACACAAAAAAACAAACAGTACAGCTCATGACAAAAGCAAATACACATTATAAATATACAAACAAAACAGGAATAAATAAAGAAAAACGATTCCTTTTGTGTGAGTTCTAACTAAACATAACTTAAAGGACCATCCCAGTGTTTTTACGTTCATTCCTTCAACATGAACAACGTCGTCGTTCTAAATCTATCGACTCGAGATATTCGCCAGCAGATCAAATCTGTCATCGACCGTCTGCTGATGGAGTTCACAAG
>NW_007578538.1:119212-127208 GCF_000690725.1 Stegastes partitus | reverse complement strand
AAACTGAATGTAAAAATACATTAACGACTCCATCAGTTTGGAAAAAAACACTGGAATGATCCTTTACTGTGCTGCTGCAAGACGAGGCAGCCTGTCGGGATGTGCTTCTTGTTTCCGGGACAACAACACCCCTCCTGTGTTGCCGTGTGTTGCCGAACGTCGGGTACAGGGAAACCGTTTGAACTCTTCAGCAGCAAAACACACAAAAAAAGGAAAGGCAGTAAAATCGGACGTGATTGTGAGAAAACGTATTATTAGGAAAAGAACTGAGAGCGAGCAAAAGGCTTCTGCATTGCCGGATGCAGACGTCGAAGCTAAAATGTCAATAATGAGCATAGTCGCTTGAATAATCTTCACAGTGTGCATGAAGGAGTGAACCAGCCGCGGTTCCAGACGGGTTTAATTTACCGTTTCTCTGACGGGGTTTGTCACATTGCAAGTCAATATTTACATTTAAACCTCCATGAATACACTAAACGATGATGTTCAGCGTCACCTCAGCTTCACGATGCTTTCACAGGCTGGTCTGCCGGAGGTCTCAACCTGGTGTCAGGAAGTGTTTCGTTACCGTAATGAAACACGCTCGACTGTCAAAGGAGACGACTGGTATCCCCGCGGTGAGATCTGTAACTACATAAACGCTCTCGCTCGGACACTTTCTTCAGGCACAAAGTCCAACAGAATGGAAGAACACAGAGGTGAACATAGAAACAATCCATGAATTAACCCTAACGTCTACAGCACACAGCAGACGTGTCAGACAACCTCTCAGCAGCTGCATCATCGACAAGCTGAAGCACTTCCTCCTGTGAACAATCAAAAACAATCCAGAAAAACGTCACTGAAAGTTCAGGCCCCACAGTAGAAACTCAACAAAAACCGAGCCCGCCTGTGGTTTCCAATCTGCATCGTGAGCAGAGGATGGGAAAGGATAAAGAAAGATTTGTGAACAACGAAAACAATCCTGAAGAAGTCCAGAGTGAGCAGTGACCAGGATGTCCTCCTGAAATGACTGAAATGACTGAAATGACGGAGCACGGAAAAATTTGTGCAAGATGAATCTTTGCCAAAGAACATGAAACCAAGTGATTGTATGGAGCTCCTTCTTTGGTCAGATGAAGATAAATGTGCTGGGCTCAGATGGAGTCCAGCATGGTTGGTGTGAACCTGACCAGAACCACCACAGAGGATGCATCGTTCTAACAGTGAAGCACGGAGGTGGCAGCATCATGATGTGGAGCTGCATGAGGGCAGAAGGCGTTGATGACATTTCTTTCTTTCTTTTTCTTTTTTTTAATAAATAAATGTAAATTTGTCTTTATTATTTCCAGTAGAGCAGTGGAGATGGGGGAGAAGAACGGGGAGAGACCTGCAGCAAAAGGCCATGAGCAGGATTCAAACTCCAGACCGCTGTGTCTGGAGCTCCTGTTCATGGGACGCCGTCTCATCGTGGAGCCGCCGGGGCGTCCCACGTTGATGACAATTCTAGATGCTCCATGAACTTAGTGGACTCTGGTCTCCTCCATGCTGAGGACGATTGTCATCAGCATCATGATGTGGGGCTGCATGAGTGGAAAAGGTGTTGCTGACATTTATAGATGAATGTCTGAGGATAAACCAAAACACTGGCTGATGAGACGCATCCAATAAAACACCTTTGTGTATTTTAAAGAGAACGGTGGCGCAACCAAAAGCTACAGCAGCTGATGGACATCGACATCATCAACATCATACGAAACGCTGAAAGAATAAAAGATGTGAGTTCCTACTGTGGAGCCTTTTTTCAATCTCGTAAATCTAACCTTAGTGTTTGATCTCACATGAGACGTATGCGAGCTGCTGCGAGGCGATTCGACGCTGAATCATTTGGCTGATAGGACACAGAGGCGTTCTCTCGTCTGCTGCAAACTGTAAACCTCTTAGAAGGTGCGTTTTGCAGAAAACAAACTAAATTCAGTGCAACAGCTCAGCAACAGTGTCCAGTATTCGCTGCGACGGCGTCGGTGAGGCGTGACATCGTGTCTGAATGCAAACAGCGAAACACTTCCTGGACCGCCGAAGCCGCGACAGGTTCTGTTACGGAAGACGAGCGTCGATGGTGCTGAACTGAAACGTGTAAACTCTTGGACCTCGCGTCGCTCCATCCTCCCTCCGCGAAGCAACAAACGGAGCCTCTTGGGGCTGACGACGACCATGCAGCTTGGAAACTGTACAGGTTACTGAATGGACTTCAGCACGAGAACGATGTAAACTTTTCAAGTCAAGTAAAAAAAACAGACAGTACACCGAAAAACTGGAGATATGAGGGTTTCAAGTGAGCGACAGCAGCATCATGATAGTGTTTCTGTTTTCACATGCTCTATGGTCTGCAGGCGGAGACCGGAGTCGAAGGGTCCAGCCACTGACACCAACTCCCTGCTCGGGTTGAAATTGCTTGACTTAAACGCTCCTTGGCTTTAAAAAGAACAAAAAAAAAAAAAAAGCGGCCGGGAGTGGATCGGCGCGTCAGTGACGGAACTCTTCGGCTGCGTCTCGGCTCCACTGGCATCACAAACAGACCGTAGAAAAACAGTAGCTTCTTACGTTATAAATACTAGAATAATAAAAACATGAGGGGTGCTTGATTCAGTTCGTCTGGATGTTTCCCCTCCTGAGGCGTCTCGATGCATAAATCAAGCGCCCCTCGGCGAGCGCAGGGGATCCCAAAATGACTTTCAAACATACACTGTACAGTGGGAGCACTGGGACAGCAAGCTAAAGTTTTTGCTGGTGTCGTTATCTGGAGTTTCTCGCACTGCAGATGCCAAAAATAAAAAACACAAACACAACCGGAGAGGTCCGTCCGCTTGACAAACACAGATTCACACGACGGATGGACCAACGATATGAAAGGCGAGTATCAAGGCAATAATCGCTCCGTCCTGGCCGAACTGGGGAAGCCCTTCCAGCCACGTCACAGCTCGTAAGACACATGTTGATGAACAGAGAGGACGACAGACGAGGGGTTTCTGACGACACATCGCTGCAGTCTGCGGACATTTGCATGAGCTTGGAGGCTTGGAGGCGTCTATCTGGGGATTATTTATGACGACTTCGGTGTAGTTTTTATACCCGTCATGACAACATTTTTCTCACCAGAGTGCATCATTATTATTTAACCCTCTGATCCCCAAAACCCGCCGGCGGGTTTAAAAGGCGAATTATCTTTTTAAAAAATGCCAAAACGACACCAGTTACCGGAGCTAGAAACGGAAAAAACTGAAAAAATGGTCGGATTTTGAACTTTGTAACAGTCTAGGAGGTAATAATCTGCGATGTGTCGCTCCGTCAAGACAATTAGCCGAGTCTGAGCTTAAAAATATTTTATCAGAGTCCCTTTCTACGTGACAGGAGTCTGTACAAAAAACTAAAATCTCGCGGTGCGACCGTGAAGCCGTTTGTGACTCAGCTTTTGTGACAAAAGTTCAGGGACTTCTCGGCTGAACTGTTTCCACAGAGCAGAGAGGAGACGAGCGTTCGAACAAATCAAAACCATAAAATATTAAAATATCTCTCGTATGTGAAGCCACCATTTGTTTTGTCACCCGTGGACACTTAGAACAACGTCGACATTCCAGCTTTTTGCGAAATAAACAATCAAAGAAATCCGACTTCCTGTTGTTGGCGTACTGACGGCGTCGCTCCGTCTCCGTCTATTCACGTTGTTTCCATCGACCTCATAGTGCATCGAGAAACGTCCCCGTTGGAGCTCAGAGGGTTAAAACGGGACTTAACTGAAAGACTGTTTTTAACAGAAACCAGTCACATGTTTACGACGTTCTGGATGAACTCGGGCGTGTTCACGAGCTCCTTCTGAGCAGAACTCTGCCGTTAACGCTGGAGTCGAGAATCTTCACCGCTGTGGCTACTGACGAGCGTCTGGTAAAAACCCAACCAGGAGAACATCGTCGCTGCTGGACGAGCCTTTATTTGCTGGAATAGCAGCTTCGCCTGCAGCTGCATTCGTGCGACGGTCACCAGGAACCGTCTCGCTGAGAAGAAGACGTTGGATTTTCTAAATTCGCTTCGTGCTGGAAGGTTCTTGTCATATTTTAGCCGACTCGTCGTAACAGAGGGATGATCTGAGCGACACTATTTTCCATTTTAACCTGTAAAATAAAAGCGAGTCATCCCTCGACGTGCCGCCTCGTCGCCTGAACTAAAGCGCAGCAGCACTGACGCGCCTTCAGTTTTCCTCTTTATTTTCATTCAAGCTCGTACAAATGTCACATTCTGCAGGATGAACGAACGAAAAGACGGATCGGCGTGTTTGCAAACGCTCTGGCGGTTTGGAAGCCCGAAAGGTTGAAGACTGACACGAGTGGACGTTTGATTTCTCTCAAAAGCTGCAGTTCGATCGCGGTCCAACTTTAGCTCTCTGTCCCATTACTGGATGTTTTGACAGAATTGGGATGTTTTGTTGTCGTTTTTTTTTTTTTTTGTTGTTGTTGTTTTTATGTTTTTTGCCGGTCAGAAAGAGAAGTACTGGGAGAACAGCTCCTCTTCTTTTGTCGCGTACTCTTTGCTTTTTCCCGCCTCCGTCCCACGAGGGTCCGCCGGCGGCGCGGCGTCGGCTTCAGGAAGGCTGCGGGGGGAAGAGAGAAAACACGACAAGCGTCAGAAGAGACGAGCAGCGAGACAGAAAAACAACTTTGGGGTGTTTGTCATCACACAGACTCGTAGCTGGGAGGACGACAGTGACGGTGGTGCGTTCGTGACGTCGGGGGAGTCGGATGTGACGCCCAGAACCAGCAGGGACTTAAATCGCTTGTTCAGGAACAAACATGCACATGAAGGAGACGACAAGTTGAACCACAAACACAGCAGCCTGAGAAACAAACAGCATCAGAGCCGTAACTCAACCAAACCGCGCTGTCCCGGCGCGTACATAAATCAGCTGGTGATACGACGCCTGCTGCATCCACACCGATGATACGTTTTCATTTTCAAACTCTCTGAACCCCCAAAACCTGAACATCCAGCAGCGATTTCAACTTTCCAACAGTCCTTGAACTCCTCATCTGCGACGGGTTTCATCAGAAACACTTTTTTCTACCCGTCGTAGCTAAAAATGCACCAAAAATAAAAACTAACTGAGCGACTTGAAGACACGAGAGGCTCACCTGTGATCATGTGACACCAACGGGAGGAACTCGGCTGAACTGCTTCCCCGGAGCAGATTAAAACTGGACGATTTGTTTTTCTCTGGGAACACCCAGAAACTGCTGCTCGGGCTTCAGAGATTTAAAACAATTCGCAGGTGGACGCGTGTTTTAGAAATAACTCACGTAAAGAAACAGCTCGCGTTTCCTTAGCGGTGGAAGCAGCCATGTTGGTTTGTTTATCGCTGATCTTTCTCTGTTTCGCTGTAAATGGAATTCAGAAAGTTAAAATCACGCTGCTTCTAAAAAGTCTCGTGGCTGAGACCATAAACTGTAAACTCGAGGTAACAACCGAGAACTAAAACCTTCTTCTTGTAGACTGTAGTGCAGCCTGACTCCTGACCAGAGGAGTCGCCCCCTGCTGGCGGAGGAGCATAAGCGTCCTGAGAGGTGCGGACGTTTTAAAATGAAGACGTTTCAGTGAGGATGCAGCAGAAGTTTAACCACAAAACCAGGACAGCAGTCGAACACACAGAAACCATCTCATGTGAAAGAACCAAACAACTGTGGACAAGTAAACGTTGGATGCAGTGAGCTGAAACCAGACGTACGTTTCAACGTCGAGCAAAGAAATTCCTACCGATCCGTGAGCGTGTTTTAACGTCACAGGCAGCATGCAGCGGGTGTTAGCCGACTGCTACGTGGAGCTCCTCCTCGGTCGTCGCGTTCGGTGGGTCCCAGACGAGTCTGGTCGCGGAGAGTCTGAGGTGTTTTTAACTTTCTATCGCAAGTCAGTGTTGCACAAGAACGATGCTGAATTTGAACCGTTTGAACTCAGATTTTCAACTTTCCGACTGTCCTCGAACTACTCATGTGTGACGTGCACGTCTGTCGCGTTTAAAAATCAGATTTTTCTGCGTGTCTTGTTTAAAAAAATATGCCAAAAATAAACCGGTTGCTCTAAATAGATTCTGTAAAAAACAGAAAATTCTGAGCTCTTCGGCACAACTGGGAAGCTGGAAACGACTCGGCTGCGACCGACGGTAAGGCGGGAAAAATTCAGCGACTTTTCGGCCAAACTGGAGGTAGAGCAGAGAGGAGACGAGGATGGAAGTAATTCATGATTTTGTGCCGTAAGAAGAATTTTTTTTTTCTAATATTGGTAAATTGGAACATTGGAAAAATGTCGCACATGTTGATTCCGGGTTTGTTCTTTTTTTGTACGACAATTTTCTAGATTTAGATTTAAGGCGTTATAGTTTTATAGTTCTTTCAACATGTGTGATTGAAAATTAACCAAAAAAATAAAAAACAAAGCGTCTGTTATCATCAGATTCTTTTAAAAAACAAAACAAATCCTGTGTTCCTCAGGACAACCGTGAAGCCAAGAGTGACTGTGATCAGTGGTGGGACTTCTTGGTTGAACTGCAGCTTGAGTAAAAAATATGTACATGAGTATGTAGAGTCAGTTTTATCTTTTTAATATCTAGTTGTTATCATTTATGGCGTTATAACTTTGTCAAACACGACAAAAGACTAATTTTTAAGCTCTCTCTGCTTCTTCCTGGTTGCTCTATTTCCATGAAGCTGCAGGACTTTATATAAGAATGAAAAATGAACCTACAGTGAGTAAAAACGAGACAAAAGCAAAACGAAACCACAGAGAAACTTGAGGATGAACGAAAAACAAAACTATTGTCATGATTTAATCTTAAGACAGCATTTAGAGGAAACAGCGAACTTCCTCTCTCATTTTAAACGGCTCTAAAAGCGACAATAAACAGTAAAAAACAAAACGCTGGACGCGACAGAAGCCTTCCAGACGAACTCCTGGTTCAGCTGCAGCGTCGCCCTCCAGCCGTCGACCTCCCAGTGATTTCTAATCAGCGGCTGCAGCTCCTTCATCTCCTCTCCTGTTGCCTTCTGCCGACAGAACAAAGGCTGAAACGGTTTCTTTCTTTCAAGTTTCGCATTTGCAATTTGCCGCAGTGCTTTCAAATCTTTTCTTTTTCTTTTCTTTTTTTCTTCTTCTCGCCCGCTTTGCTTTAGCCAGGATCTGAAGTCCCATCGAGACTGATTTGCAAAGTCTCGGGGTTCGTTTTCATGAGCCGACTGCGAGGATTTGCGGCGAATTTAAAAGAAGATTCAGTCTGTGATGGAGTCGTGTTGGGAGAATGAGAAATGTTAAAGCGTAATGGATCAAAAGGGGATTATATGTTCGTTATTTTTGCGCGCTGACCCTGATCTAATGGAAAATGAAAAGATCAGTGTTGCACCGATTGTAGCCGAGGACGGCGTTCCGAGTAGCAGAGAACAAAATGAAAGATTAAAATCCAACTTTAGCTGTGAGAGGTGGAGAAGCAACGCAGGGAAACTGAAAGTGAGGCGGCAAACGGGGCAGAACCGGCTGCCTCCAGCTGTGCAGTGAGAGTGAAGCAGCGACGCGACTTCAGTTCTCACCTCCTGAAGCTCTGCAGGCCCTGATGCTGCAGCAGGGCTTCCTGAGGATGAGCGGCATGAGGAGCAGCAAGGCTCGGCATGGGATGGTGTGGAGGATGAGGAGAAGAAGGAGGAGGAGGAGGAGGAGGAGGAGGATGCTGAGGAAGAGGAGGAAGAGGGCTGAGCAGTGGCGGGGCTTTCTTAAGGCGGGGGAGGGACCTGTGGAGGGGGGAGGGAGGTCCGAGCTCCTCCCGTCCCTCCACTTCCTGTCCGAATCGCAGAGCCGAGCGGCTAGGAAAGCTGCTGAAGCGGCGGTCTGATTGGCTGCCTGCTTTCGACTACAGACACACATAGAGAGGCGAGACATGAGTGCTAGCTACCTGCGGCTAGCTACCTGTGACTAGTTACCTGTGGCT
>NW_007578538.1:112874-118828 GCF_000690725.1 Stegastes partitus | reverse complement strand
TGGCTACCTGTGGCTAATTACCTGTGGCTGGCAACCTGCGACTAGCTACCTGTGGCTGGCAACCTGAGACTAGCTACCTGTGACTAGTTACCTGTGGCTAGCTACCTGCGACTAGCTACCTGTGGCTAGCTACCTGTGGCTACCTGTGGCTAATTACCTGTGGCTGGCAACCTGCGACTAGCTACCTGTGGCTGGCTACCTGCGTCTACCTGTGGCTAGCTACCTGTGGCTGGCTACCTGTGGCTAGTTACCTGTGGCTGACTACCTGTGGCTACCTGAGGCTACATGTGGCTAGCTACCTGTGGCTACCTGCGGCTAGCTACCTGTGGCTACCTGTGGCTAGTTACCTGTGGCTGGCTACCTGCGGCTAGCTAGCTGTGGCTACCTGTGGCTAACTACCTGTCTGGACACTTGTCAGAACAAACAGCACACGACAGAACGTGCAATGATTCAACTCTTGAAAGACTGCGTTTAAAATTTAGGCCCTAAAGTAAAAACTCAATGCAACAAGAATGAATAACGAACGTGGTTCTAAAATGAGCAGAACCATCTCGGTGACTGTTTCGAGACTTCACAAACACGGGAAAGGAAACAGAAAGATCAAGAAGAAAGTAATCGGGAGCTACAGAGCGAGCTGCAGCCGTCCGCCTCCTAAAATGACGCCACAGACTTTATGCTGTTTTCGGGGCTTCGGATTTGGCACCAGATGAATCAGACTATCAGTTCTGTGGAGCTCAGACAGCCTGGAGGACAGCTAACGTCGACCTCTACTGACTACAGTGGACGGTGGAGCACGGAGGTGGAAGCATGATTATGTGGCGCTGCATGAGTGGAAAAGATGACGTTCATAGATGAATGTCTGAGGAGACAATCCCGTAATGTCCGGACTATAAGCCGCTACTTTTTCTACACGCTTTGAACTCTGCGGCTTAAACAATGACGTGGATAATTTATGGATTTTTACAAATTTGCCTCGAAACTAAAGTGACGTTGAGAGCGATGACGACAGAGAGGCTGAGGAAGTGATTCTGAGGCTGTTTAACTCGGAAGAAGACGACTTTAGTGGTTTTAGTGCAGGAGGAAGATGAAGATAGCGATCAGTGACTTTTCCTGGTAGCTGCTGGAGTTTTTATTTTCTTAACCAGCCGTGTTACAGGAACTGTTCAGAAAAAAAGCATTTATGTATTTGTGTATGTTGCCGGTACGTATTTAAATAAAAGTTAAAAACATCTTTCTGCTTATAGACAAATGCGGCCTGTATATGTACAAAACTGGTTTTCTTTTTAAAGCTGGTGGGTGTGGCTTATATTCAGGTGCGCTCATAGTCCGGAATTTACGGTAAAATATTCTCGGCAGAAGAGGAACGTTCCAGCATGAGAACCAGTCGGAGAACAAACTGAATCCAACCTATTCAGAGGACGTTAAAGCAACACACCTCCTCCAGCTGGTAAACACAACAGAACATCTCTGCAGAAATCTGGCGTCATCACTGATGCCGAGAAGGTTTGAATCCGACGGCAAAAATAAAAAAGATGTGATTTTATTATTATTATTGACTACTGTGGTTTAACCAAAAGGAGAATGAAACTCCGGTCCTGAATGTGAACGTCCGTTAGCGCTCACACCGGTTCGTCCGTCCCTCACTCTTCTCTTTGAGGCAAAAAGCAGTGAAAGGATCGACTGAAGCGCCACCTGCAGGGAGAAATAAAACCTGCAACCTGTGCAGGAGGACGACGGACTGATCCTGGACGGCTTTTTTTATATAAAAGCAGCCGCACACCTTCAACACATCAGGCGATCAAACAAACACGTTCAGCACAAAAGGTAAAAGATAAAAGAAAAGACGTGAGTTAGCCGAAAACAAAGGCCTTCAGGTGTTCTCCTGGGCCGCAAACGACGGAGGATGAACGTGAGATCAGAAGATGCAACTAAAACACATCCAAGCAGACGCTCTGGGCTACGAAGACGGAGCGTCTCCTCGTCCTCCCTCTGCTGCACATTTCATGCAGACAAGCTGCGACCTGAACGAAGCAGGACGACCGAGCCAGCTGCCGTTCACAGGATCTTTGAATCAGACGTGAAGAAACGGTGAGAGAGCAGGTTTCTGCACCGGAGTGAACTGTGAACGTGAAGCAGGAGCATGAACTGGAGCGGCGTGGTGAAGGTCTGGACCCGGCCGGACGCTCACCTTGATCAGAGGGTTGATGACGCCCACGTTGGCGCTGGAGTTGAAGACCTTGTTGAAGCCCGTCTCTCTGTTGACCAACTCCAGCTGGTAGAACTTCTTGTCGTCCTTCAAAACAGAGGAAACAAAACAAAGAGGTAAACCTTCTGCCCGACCTCCGGAAACACAAGCGGGACTCAGAAATGTGTTCTGTGACCGCAAACGATGCAGAACGTGTCTGTAGATGCAATTAAAGAATGTACTTATTGATTTTATTCCAAATTATTTATCACATATATTTATTATTTATATCATACTATATTCTAATTATTATATATTATATCTTGTTTTATATATTATTTATATATATTTATTTATGTATATTATCTATATTTTCTTATTTACTTTTTATTCTTGTATTTTGCACCACTGGAGTTGTCTTTTCATTTTGTTGTACGTTGTGTATGATGACAATTCTATTCTTTTCTTTTTCACTCATTTACTTTAACTTATTTCTCTTTATTGTCGTCACACAATCTCACTCACGTGTTGTCAGTGCTTCTCATCATCCTTGTTGTCGTATTATCTATTCAGACTAGTTCCTGTTTGACCGGTTCTACGTCCGTCTGGGATTGTTCTTCTGTTTGTTAAAATAAAAACTCAATAAATAAATGTTTTTAAAAAAAGAAGAAGAAGAAACGTCTTCTGTCAGGCTGTAAGTTAAGCTGGAATGTCTTTGATTATTAACAAAATTAGAAGAAGAAAAAAACGGGATAAAGTGTCGACACATTTCACCAAAACTAGAAAATAAAACTCTACATACGATCATTATTTCACTAAAACCTTCTCATGCTGCAGAATTGTTGTATTTTTCAGAATCTGTTTCGTGCATATGATGTTTTTTTTATTTTTTTTCTGGCTCATTTTAAAACAGACGTTCAGGTTTATAAGAAGAGTAGTTCAAGGACGGTCGGAAATACGACGACTGGTTCTGTTTCTACAGCTGGTGTGAGACAAATCGTAAAACCCTCAAAGCAGGCAGCAGAACGTCAGATTCAGACGACAAAAACCTTCGCAGCAGGAACGTCTTCTGTCCACAGGCCACAGGGTTCTACACGAAGCTGCATCTCCAGATCGACAAAGTTCATCAGAAGGTTGCTCAGATTTATTGTCCCGCTTTGGAATGGCAGCCGACAACGAAATGCAGACAACAAAAACCAGTCCGGTACACGGATATCCATGACAAACGCCGTCGTTGTTGCTTCATTTACTCAAACATTCGGCCTCGTTTGACGACTTCATTCAGGATTCTGAGAGAAAACACTGAGCTCACTCCAGAAAATAAAAAGTAGAAAACAGCACAGAGAGGCAACGAATCCACTGTGTTATAAGTTTTACAAACAAACATGAGCAAGAAACGTCCAGAAAAGATTTGGAGAAAGTACGTCTGATTTGATCTTTAAAAAGCCAGATTCAGAACAGAAGCGACGGAAAGTTAAAGTTTAAAGGAACCAGTTTGTGGATGAATCTGAACAAAGAAACCAAAGAATCAGTGTTTACAGTTAAAGGAGGCGACGTGTTCATTATGTCTGACTGTAAAGACCAGTTTTGTTTTTTTATTTTAAGAGTTTTAAAGCAAAACGTGGCTGTCGGCTTTAAAGGAGCTGTTTCACGTTGTTGTTGTTGTTGTTGTTGTGAGTATTTTGATGTCTATCGTGTTGTTGATGTCTTTTGTAAATGTATTTCTCGGATGATTCTTCTGTCTGCTGCCTTAATGTTCGTGTCGTGTTTGTTTGAACTCAGTGAATGAAATAAAAACTGAAGCGTCGGCGGCTGAAGTCCGGAGCCTCTGTGGCTGTTTTCTGATGCTGCTCACCACCAGCTTCTTGACCAGAGCCTCCCTCTCGGTCACCATCTCCCGGAGCTCGGCGATCAGATGCAGATCTTCCGGTCGGCTCTCCCGGTTCCTCAGCTTCTCCTCCGTCCCCTCCAGCCTGGAAGCAGCAGCAAAACGAATGAGCGCGCGTTGCGTGGCAGAGGGTTTAAAGCCGAGAGCGTGTGAGCGACTCACAGGATCTGCAGGGCGGAGATCTTGTCCTTCAGGACCTCCTGGGCCTTGTTGAAGTCGGCCAGCATGATCTGCGTCTCCCGGTGGTGGACGGCGCTCAGCTCCCCCAGGTCCCTCTCGTGTCTCTTCGTGAGGTCTTGTTCGTGGGCTCTGCGGCACAGAGATTAAACGTTAATAATAAAAACCGCTCAGGCTGTTACTGCGCCGCTCACCAACAGGCCTGACCTGCCGGCGGCGAGGCGCGACACCGACGCCGCTTCTTCTCCCTAAATTATAGAGAACGGCAGCAAAGACGTGCAGCTGCAGCCCGAGCTCAGGTTCAGAGGTGCTTTAATGCTTTAAAGAAACCGTATCCATGGCTACCGAGCCGTCATTTATCGGCCTGCAGTCCAAGTCGAAGGAGGCAGCTGAAGAACGAGAGTTCCTTCAAGAAAGCTGCGCTCATTTTACCAAAAAGGGAACCAGAACGGCTGCAGACGGAGCTAAACAGTTACTCTGCAGCACACAAAGCTTTAAGGAAGTCGGCTCAATGTCTATCTGTTGAGTACATTTAACCCTCTGAACCCTGAAACATGCCGGTTTGAAATCTTTGAATAAATATCATCGAAATTAAACCGATAATCTGTGGCGTGCTGTCAAGTCTCAGCTTAATGTTTAAATATACAGAAAAGTGTAAAAATTCACAATAAAATCTAGTGTTCGTTTTAGGCAGATTCTGCCAAAATAAAAAAATTCTGAGATTCTTGCCACAACCGAGGAGCCGTCGGCGACTGGGCTGTGAGCGACGGTCACGTGATGAAAATTCAAAGGACGTCTCAGCTGAACTGCAGGCAGTGCTAAGCAAACTAAAAACAAGAGACGGAAAACATCAGTTGCATGTAGGCTCATTATTTTTCACATTATTTTTTATATTGGTAGAACCTGTGGTCACTTATGTGATAAATGTTGAACTACAGCTTTTTGTTCTTTGTAAAACAAAACATGACAGAATTTCTACTTTTGTTTTTCTATTTTTTAAAATAATTTCTCGCGTTCTGTTTAATTCTGCACGTTTCTCAGTTCTCTCTACTTTAGCCACAGCTGCGTTGTTTAAAATGTGACACGAGTAAATAATAAATAGAGCAGTTTGGGGGTTCAGAGGATTAAAACAACCAAATAAAAGACAAGTTCAGGCTGGGAGGGTGTCACAGAGCATCATCATACGATAACCTGAGAACCTCAGAAAAACTACAAAAACCTACAAAAGACTGGAATAAAGCAGCCATCAGCTGTCTTTAGAGACGATGTCTGTCCTTCACAAGTGTTGACTGATTTCCTGTGTCGATCAGAAACGGAGCGAGCTTTAAACGCTTCCTGCTCGGATGGTTCCCCTGTGTGACACGAGCACAGGATTAGTCGTCTGCAAACTGGGTCAGTTGCTGCTGCGTCACGGCTTAACTCTGCTGAGTCACGGTTTGATTCTGCCAAGTCATGGTTTAACTCCGCCAAGTCACCGTTTAACTCCGCCAAGTCACAGTTTTACTCTGCCGAATCACGGTTTAGCTCTGCTGAGTCACGTTTAACACAGCTGAGTCACAGTTTAACCCTGCCGAGTCACGGTTTTACTCTGCTGAGTCATGGTTTAACTCTGCTGAGTCATGGTTTAACTCTGCTAAGTCATGGTTTAACTCTGCTGAGTCACAGTTGAACTCTGCCGAGTCACGGTTTAACTCTGCCGAGTCA
>NW_007578538.1:101410-112525 GCF_000690725.1 Stegastes partitus | reverse complement strand
GCTGAGTCACGGTTTAACACTGCTGAGTCACGGTTTAACCCTGCCGAGTCACGGTTGAACTCTGCCCTCTCGATAATCACAATAATAAGACAAAAGGCACCAGAACACTCGTGTCATGAATCCTCTACAGTCACATGATTCAGTCTCGGGTCGCCTGACAGTCGGTGCGTCACGTCTCACTTTGTTGTTCTATGTCAGCTTTACGGTTTGTTTTCCGGCGCCGCCCACCTGATCTGATGGTTGGCCTCGCTCCGAACCCTCAGCACCTCTTTGCCCTTCAGCTCCAGCTCCCTGGTCAGAGTGTCGATGGTCTCGTTCAGCGAGTGGATCTCGTGGTCCAGGTCGGTGATGCGGTTGCTACGGGAACACACCTCGCTCTGGAGGTCCGAGATGCGAACCAGGAGCTCTTGTTCCTGCATCACAAAAGAGAGAGATGTCTAGCAGGTTAGGAGACGACGGACGGGGAACAGGAGAACGGGGACGGCTACCTGCTGGTGGCTGTGCTCCATGGCGTTCTCCAGGTCCCGCTTGACGGAGGTGTGGTCCTTCAGGTGGATCTGCTTCAGGTGCTCTATGGCTGTGGCGTGGAGGTGGTTCAGCTCCGCACGCAGAGAAGCTGCCAAACAGAGAAGAACTTCAACCACCAAGACACACTCCCACCGTCGTAAACGGTGAACGGCGTGCTACTAGTGATTCCCAGAAAAACTCCATCTTTTCATCATCCCTTTACTTTGAGAGATTTACTCTCAAGCTCGGTTTGATGTTGGAGGCAATTATTGTCAGACGGCGTCAGATGCTGCCGAGTTCAAACCCGGCGTCTTGTGCTCGCGCTCAGATCACAGCCAGGATCTGTTGCCTCTTTGGTTGTCGGCGCAATTAAATCCAGGAAACTAAAGCATCACAATATTGAACACAGGAGGCCTTGATGTCGGGAAGAGTTGGATAAAACTTTTGTCTTTGTTTTTTACGCCCTCGTGGGATTCGCTTCCTGCTCAAAGCTCTGAATCTAAAACCCGGCAAGTTTAAAAAGCAGATTCTCCTTTTAAACAGAAAAAACAGAAGATTTGTTGGATTTTCACCTAAAAAAAAACGTAAAATCTTCAACACGTCTCATTTAAAATTCTCCCAAAATGAAGCTTCGACTTGAATGTGGTTCTTTAAAGAAGTAAAAACAGTGAAGCCGAGAGTGACTCAGCTGCAGCCAACAGCTGATGTGATGGAGCTCCTCGGCTGAACTGCAGGTTGTGTATAAACCTGTACAGAGAACGTAGAGCAAGGATGCTGTTTTTTCTAGTTTTGGTAAAAATCCACGTGGAAAAATGTTGTATATGAGGACTCTGGGATTGTTAAATGAAAAAATAATAAATTTAAAAAATCAGAAAAATTCTAATTTCTTTAAAAAATAATAAAAATTATGCATTGATTTTGTAAAATCATAATAAAACAAACTCCAGACTTCTCGGCTGAACTGCAGGTTGTGTTTGCATTTGGTAAAATGTTGTATATGTGGATGTGACATTTTACTACCGTGAGTCTCTTTGTTTTGTCCTGTTTAAACCACGAGTGCCTCTTTGTTCACGTGCGGTTCAGAATCCTGACAGAACCGAACCAGAGCCGGTTACCTACCGAGCTTTGCTTTGCCTTCGTCCTCCAGCTCGAAGCGCAGCGTCTGCAGCTCCTGGTCCGACTGCTGCCGGAGGATGTCCAGGGTCCTCCGGTGGGCCTCCTTCAGGGCGTGGACCTCCTCCCTCTGCTCCTGCTTCAGACGCTCCTCCAGCGCCTGGCAGCAGAAACACCATCAGCCTCCACCTGGTTTTATTCACTCATTCATAACACGCAGTCTCATCAGAGACTAGCTTCATTCTGAGCGCTTCGTTTAAAAATGTGCCAAAAATAAGCCGCTTGCTTAAACCAGATTTGATGAAAGACACTAAACTCTGCGTGTTTCGGTGCATCAGCGAAGCCGGCAGTGATTCAGCCGCGACCGACGGTGAGCGGAAGAAAACTCAGTGAAACGTCTTCGGCTGAACTGCAGCAAGTGAACAGAGACGAATCAGCCAAAGATCTGTCGCCTGCAGAGTCACACCGCGGTAAATATGGTACGAGTTGATTCCTGTTTTATGTTTATTTGTAAACTAAACACTTGATTTGATTTCCCTGTCGATGATTCCTGAGCTGACTTCATGTTGAACCCACAGCGAGTGAACAGAGGGTGAACCTCATTACGCCTCCTGCTGGTGAAACACGTCGACGTCACGGCTGTACGGGCGCCAACGCTGAAACAACGCAGTGAAAACGGTCCCAGGTCACGTAAATCAGACGCCAGATGAATGCAAATTTTATGCAAATCAGGGTTTTTGTTCGCACAGCTATTGAAGTCTGATTTGCATAAAGGTGCATTCTGTGATCCACGACCTCCACGAGGACGTAGGAAGGCGCCTCAGACGTGGCCTCAGACGTGGCCTCAGACGTGGCCTCAGACGTGGCCTCAGACGTAGCCTCAGACGTGGCCTCAGACGTGGCCTCAGACGTAGCCTCAGACGTGGCCTCAGTAGCGCCACGTGTTGCTCTGCGGGGCAGCAGCTGTAGTCACAGAGCAGCTTCGAGCAGAAACCCAACAATAAGCTCTAATCATCACGACTCGGCTTCGATGTCGTCTAACGAGGAGACGGACGAAACTAACGCAGACGAAGCGAATGAACGCTGGAACCGTCCGACTGCTGCGTGACTCCTCCCAGACCAGCAGGAATTAAAGGATCGTTAACTTAAAACAACTCGTAGTTTGTTTCACTCTCGTCCACACGTCGTCATGAGAAGAAAATGGACAGTAAATCATTCCGATGGTGACTCTGAGGAACCGCAGGAGGATCTGACTTCCTCTCAGGATGAACAAATCAGTCAGAAAACCCGTTCTTCTTCTCCTCACGCAGCTGATTCTGACTTTCTGCTGATCTCAGGCGGCTTCATGTCGGCTCTGTCGTGGAACGGGCGACACGACGCAGCCAGACGAGCACATCTCCAGCTGAAGGCAGATGAATGCAGGTCACGTCAGAGTCTGTCCGCTGACAGCTACGGTTACCTCGGATGCTAACGTTCCTGTTCGCTGCTAAGTGGAGACACTAAACACTGAAACACTCACTTCTCAGTTCCCGCTAGGCGCCGACTCGTCCCGTCGGAGATCATTTATCATTTAGAGGAATTAACGACGCCGCTAATGAGCGAAGCGGCCTCACACGGATCCTGCTGCAGGTGTTTGATGAACTCAGAGGAAACAGTCCTGAAGAGCAACAAGCTGAACCTCATTCATCTCAAAACAACAGCATTTATTCAGAATAAATAACTTAAATAACTCTCCAGCCTGAACTTGACATGACACTGAGGACTTTTTTAGGGTTTCTAACGCAGACTGAAGGATGTTTACTGCTGCTGTTCCACGGTTTTGTTTAATGCTGCTGTTTAACACAGAATATGTTGAATAAACTGAGAGGAAACGCTCCTGAACAGCTGGAAGCAGCAGACTAAACCTCAGCTCCTGTCATTGTTTTGACTAAGCTGGTTGTTGCAGGTTCTCGTTATCTCGGTTGTTTTCCTTAAACAGACATTTTTCTTTTTGTAATAGACGTCAAATTAAACAGCAAAGTGAACGAGAAGCTCCTGCTCTCTCTGGACCAGGACTGGCGCTGAAAGGAGGGAAACAAGCGACTTCTTGTCTGAAACGGGACGAATGTTCTCCTCCATCAGTTCACCTGCATGTTTTCTTTCTTGTATTTTTTTGCAGCGCTTCAGATGAATCTGATCTGTTCAGCAGCTTGATCGCCCCGAAGGACGGTTTTGGACACGACAGCTGCTCTGATTAATCCTGATTGTTCCGTCAGTCTGATTCGTTTGTGTCCACACATCGATGCGAGTCCGGTTCCTACCCTGATCTGGTGCTGCCGGGCCTCCTCCATGGTGCTGAGGGCGCAGCAGTGGGCCTCCTGCAGCCGATGCTCCCTCCTCTGATGTTCCCGCTGCATCTCTGCAACAACAAAACAAACACAAACACGTCCGCCGCCATCCGTCAGACGCGTGTCCACTCCGTGACAACCCGTCCCGGTTCCTGTCAAGAAGCTGTCAGAATCTCTGTGCGTCTGGGTTTTTATGCTGAAGATGCTCCGGCCTCGTGAGCACACGTCCTGTACGACCCCGACATGGATTCATGCTCGATTTTAAAGCAGCAAAAACAGTTATTCTCCTGGTTGGCGTGCAGGAGGCGGAGCCTGTCGACCGCAGACGCAAAAAGGATAAGATAAGATAAAAAAAAAACAAAGGTGTCAAAGGCTCGTTAACTTTAATTTTTATTTCTGCAGAATTAAAGAATTTATTAAAGCTACAAATTGCAAAAACAGAAAGAACTGTTGGGTTTGAATCTTCCAAAGATCCTCCCACTACTGGTGGAAACCTTCGCTTCAAATCCTGACGTTTCTCACGTCTCACTTAAAAATTTGCCAAAAAATAAACGGTTTGGTTAAAACAGATTCTGCAAAAAACATAAAATTTCGTGATCGTCGATGCAACCGAGGAGCCGCTGGAGACTCAGCCGAGACCAACAGATAAATAATAAGAATTCTGGGAGTTTTCAGCTGAACTGTGACGAGTGTAGAAACAGATCACATGAACATCTGCTTTTCTTTTTTCTTTTCTTTTCTTTACTTTTCTGAGTTATTCAGCTCAGAACACATTCTTTCTACTTCTCTGGTTGTTTCGAGGAGTTTCTGTTGAAGCTAAAGATGCCGACAACCTGCTCGGGTTCAGACGGTCAGATGTTACATTTGAGGACCATCAGGGGGAATTCTAACACCTCAGACACATGCAGCATCACTTCCTGTGAAACTGGTGCACGAAGGCGGTTCTGACGCCCGCATGGTGAAGGTGGGTGTTTGTGAAATGCTAAATGCAGGCGGGTGGTTTACCTTTGAGCTGCTGGCTCAGCAGCTCCCTCTCCTGGTTGAACTGGGACTGCAGCTGCTGCAGCGCCGACTGGGACTGAGACAGCTGCAGCTCCAGGGACTGCTTCAGCAGAGAGATCTGGACAGAGGAAACAGAACCGTTACTGGTGCTGTTACTGTAAAGGGGGCACAGCACCGGACTGGGTTCAGAACGTAAAGAGCAGAACTGGACAGATAATTAGAGGCAAATGCAGGCAGGTCAGTGCGCTCAGCGCCATAAAACACAGTCATTAACTCCTGATAAGTGGCTTCCTCCACCTTTGACGGTGCAGCAGCGCCACGGTTCTTCACAGCAAACGGACTTATTAGCGATTATTAGGGACATTATTTAGCTTTTCTCCAATTATCGGTAGAAACTGATTCCCCCAAAAAAAGAATTTGTCTCTCTGTGGTCTGATTGGCTACACGTCAATAATCTAAGCTAACATGCTAGCTTGGTCAAGCTAGCGGAGCTGCGTTTAAAAAGCTAACTAACATTATAGAAGTTGCAATAAACACTGCAGTCACATGAAAACGCCCGGATGATTCACTCGTTTACATCAGTGCAGCTGGAACTGTTTGTTGCCAACAAAGCTAAGCTATGGCTATCGCTAACGGGCTTGTTCTCGGGCCTGTGGCTAATGCTAACTGGTGCACCTGTAACGTCTTTTAAAACTAAGATTTCGTAATATGTTCCAACTGCTTCTCTATAAAAACGGAACAATAAAGCGCCATAAAATCAGGAAATTAGCTAATCTCACTGGCTAAGGCTAACGGCTAAAGGGCTTGGCTAGGCTAGTGGCTAAGTTAGGAGGATTTAAGAATGGGGCCGTAGTCGGCAATGAAAGTGACAGAATAGTGAAACGTTACTACTTTTTTTTTTACCTCTGCTATCAAACAGACGTCATAAATTTCAATAATAATTGCAGCATTGACATTTGATGACTGATCATCGTTTAGCGCGGATTGGATCTAATAATACAATAATAACTACCCTATTGATTCCAGTTTGATTTACATGGCAGAGGTCAGATGTCGTCATGGCGCCCATTTACCATGGACGTGCTCGCCACCTCTTGTCGCAGGATAAAACAGAAAGAGGCTCCACCCGGTGGCCAAACCAGGAACTACAGCTGATTAACAACACTCGAAGCTAACGTCATGAAGGAAAATGTTAAAAATACTGCCCACCTCCTGGTGTAGCTACAACAATAAAGAGTAAGAGGCTCCACCTGGTGGGGCAACCAGGTACTACAGCTGATCTGAAACTGGTTCTATCAGCAGCTACTAAATATTAAGAGTCAGATTGGGGGCTAAAACCATGATTTGTGATTATGATAACTAACCTTATGAATAAAGAAGCCTGGTTATGAATGAAAGGGTCCCTCAGATCACATGCTTTGATATTATTGATTACCAATAACTGGTATCAGTAACACATCAGTCAACCCCGAACACACATCTCCAAGCAACTCATTCAACCGTGCTCATATTCAGGTGAGCTTCACGCCTTTGCTTTCCCCTCCTGCCTCTTCTTTTTCACTCTTCAATCCTTTTTAATTCCGACTTTCTGACGCTATCGAAGCCAAACACCGAGCGCCGCGGACGCCGAGTGGCAGCGCGAAGCCAAGTAACGCCGAGCCGACCGGCGTAAGCCCCGTCGACGCCGCAGCGCACAAAATGGGTTTTGTTTCGAGGAGATACTGGAACTATTAGAGGCCTAAGTGGCAGTGAGTGGCAGAACTCTCTCCGGCAGACGGCTCGGGCCCTTCAGCCGCCACTCTTCCTCCGACTCCGGGAGTTAAATCCCCGGCAGGATTTAGCGCTGCAGAAGTACTACATTAGCAGCTGCAAGGTAAGATGGATTTAAAACGAGAGGATGAGGAGCGGGGCCGGGATGAAGCCGCCGAGGTTCGACGTTGGATTTAAAGTTCATCACATAAGTCGACTTTTTACATTTGCAAGACGGAAACACCTGCAGCAACCTGCACGCGTCTCAATTAAACGCAGTCTGGAGCTCGCACCGGCCGAAGCTACGACCTGGTGATGAAAACATCTTCGGTCATTATAGATAACGAAGGCGCACCCGCCCACGAAACTCTTCGAACTCGTTTCCTCTCCGCTTCAGCAGCACATGTAGTTGCCGTGTCCAGCTCACGGCTTGTTTGAATTCTCAAAAATGCAGTTTGGGGCGCGTCTTGTTTCAAAAGGGAGAATCTGTAACTCACACGGAGACTTAACAGGAGGAGGAAAGTGAATTCTAAAGATGGAAAACATCTGGATGGGTTCGACTTTAATTGGGAGGCACCATGAATTCTTCAGCTTCTACGCATCAATATGAATCCGGTTAAAACCAGCTCTGAGCCCCGTTTGATCTTCTACACCACATCGAAGTCAGGAAGCATAAAAAACACTGAAATAATCATCAGACTTTTTAAGTTTTCGATGGTCTTTGAACCACTCGTGCGGTTTCAGGCCCCGTTTACACGTAGACGGTGATATTTCTTTGGTTTAAACGAAGCTACGAGTCACCGAAAACGATCAGATCTGAAAACTCCGGCCAACGTGGAGAGTTGGAAAAACTCCGTCTTTGCATGTCGACAGGAGGCGACGTCACAGTGTGCGACAAAAGCGTCACCAGCGTATGTGTGCGACCATGTTTACAGTTTGTTCCTGTGATAGAAATGGATGCTGTTAAAGCGACGCTGGTTTTTACGTTTGTCCTCTAATGCGACATTTCGGAGCAGCTCCACTCCTCCCCTCCAAACAAACAACCTTCAGGCCATCATCGCTGAAGTAACAGGAAGTCATTCGTGCCATTTGTTGTTTTTTCCAGGATTAGCTCGCTTTATGCTTTATGCTTCTCGCTACACTGCCCCCTACAGGTCTGGCAGCTCATAGCAGCTCTTAACGTCGTGTTTATGCGATGTTTTTGAAAGCGATCTGGTGTGAACGATGTTATTTTTGAAAACGTAGATCCGTTTTTGTAAATAAACGTGGCCTAAAATCGTGACATTTCATCGACGTCACTTTATTCTTCGTGTTCCGATTAAAATAATCTCTTTGCACGATTCTGCAAAAAACAAAAAAACATCTGCGTTCTTCAAAGCAACCGCGAAGCCGATTTTAACTAAGCTGATAAGAATTCAGGGAACTTTTTGGGCTGAACTGATACAAGCAGGAAACGTATTAAAATATTTAACAATAATATATTTCAGGGTTTGTTCCATTTGTGTTAAACGAACAATCAAATAAATTCAGCTTCTATTTACTTCTCGTCATGTTGTTTCAGCTGCAGGACGTCATGAAACCACGTCAGGCCTAAAAACACAGAACCTGGAGGTCACAGCGACAAACGGCACCGAGCGTCCTTTAAAAACACGCTTTTAACTCGGTAGTGAATTAAAACTCCATCAGTTTTATTCGGTCGCCGTTACAGGACACCTTATTACAGATGTTCCACATCAAAAGCCGACCGGCAGTTATTTATGCAAAGCGAGCTCCGCCGGAGTCAAGGCCGAGCAGACGAAGGGCAGAGCAGCAGCCACTGGAATTAATCAGCGAACGACAACAGCGTTTCCGGCTGACAGCGGCAGGAAAGTGCTTCTCTGTTGTCGGCGTGATGGAATTAGCGCTGCAGGATTAACGCGTGAAGACAACAGGTGGAGACGTTTCAACTGAAAGCAGCAGCTCGCGTCTCAGTGCTGCTGCTGGGAGTTGATTTACTTCATTATTATTATCATTTCAGCTTTGAACAACCAGGTCAGAATGACTTCATGTGCGGATAATGTGCAGATTTATTCAGAAGACGTGACTCCAGAGCAAACTTCTCGTCCTTTTAGATGTGAAACAAGAAACTGGTGTCACACACAAATATAAAAATAAATATGACAAGAATGAATGACCAGCAGATGAAGTCGCTGATTTACTGTTGATCTCCGGCTTTGTGCACAAACAGCTCAGAGTAAAATAATCTAAAAACAACTGATTCTCACAGTTTAAAACTCCTTCGCTGTTCTTCGCTCTGCTTGATGTTTATTTTCAGGCAGGATCAGTTTAACACTCAGTGACTTCCTGGAGTTGTCAGTTCTCACGTCTAATTGTTTAAAACGTCTCGTCACACTGGGAACTTTCATTTCTCTGTAGCAGCTTGTGAATCGTGAGGATTTGCTTTATTTCGTGACAGCAAATCTCTATTTTTAGGGAGATAATTAATGGATTAAAGCCTCTGAATCCCAAAAGCTGCTGGCAGGTTTGACAGGCATTGTTTTTTGTTTTTTTTAAATGGTCGAAATCACTTCAAAAATTCATCAGAAATAAACAGTTTCCTCGAACCCGACTCTGGAAAAACCAAAAAATTCTGCATTCGTCTCCGCAACTGTGAAGCCGTTTATGACTCGGACGCGACCGACAGACACCCGACGAAAAATCAAAAACCGTTGTGCTGAACTGCACGAGACGAGGACGGGAAGTAATAAAAACATGAGCAGAAATAAATAATTACACTAATTAGAGCCACTATTCTTTTTTTTTCCGGTGCTGGTGACACCTGTGGGGAAAAAATGATTGAATTACTAATGGAGGAAATTTGACTTTTACATTTTGTCTTTTGACTGTTTGTGGTATTATAACTGCGTCACACGAAACATAACAAATCTCTGAGTTCTTTCTTGTTCTGTTTCCACAGAGCTGCAGGACTTCAGTGAGAAATGAGCCAACGGTGAGGAAAGCAAAAAAAAAACTGAAAACACTGAACTAAGACGTTGTTTTTCTGCAGCAAATTGGGCTTTAGCTGGTTCTCTAGTGGGACTTAGTACAGAAGATTAGCAGGAAGGCATTTTAAACCAACGAAACTATGTGCAAAGATAAAAAGGTTGATAAAAATAGAGATGCATAAAAAATAAAGTGACCAAAAAACGAGATGCAAACATGAAAATTTACGTTTAGCAGCGAGAAAAAAAATACAAAAAATATTTTAAAAAACTAGGTGCACAGTTCATTGTTGATAAGAATTTACCAGAAAAAGACTCCTTCCTGTCAAAGTGAACACTCATGACGGTGAACACTGATGCCAGCACCTGTTTTGCACCTGAAGGAGTCTTTAAAAAAAATCAAATCAGTGTTAAAAAGCCTTAAAAGTGGAAAACTTTAACTCTTGATTGGATTTTTCTACAATTTCCTGCAGCTGCAAAGAATTCTGAGTTTGCAAATGAAGCAAATTGAACCATCTTTGCTGGAGTTTGGGTGATTTATCTCTGATGATCTAACCAGACCCGGACGCTGCTCCTCGCTGGCCTTCGGTCGTACCTGTTCCAGCAGGTCTTCCACCTTCCTCTGCCAGCCCTCTCTGGCCGCCATCATCTCCAGCTCTTTCTGCTGCGACAGCTGAGTCAGCGACGCCTGTTTGTCCACTTCGTACTCTTCGTTCAGCTCCTCCTTCAACAGACGCACTTCCTCCCTGCAGAGAGAGACGCACAAAGTTTGACAAATCTGGACCTACCAGGACAGGATGTGTAGCAGCTGGATGGAGTTATGGTTCCTGCATGTGTGACGGTGAAGGCGAGGTGTTAGGGTTCTCACCGGAGCGCATCCCTCCACTTCTGGTCCAGGTCGTCGGCCATCTTGTCCATCTTCTGCTTCTCCTCGGTTCTGATGGACATCACTCGAGCTTCGTGCTGCTGCTTCTGGGTCTCGATCTCTTCCTGCAAACACAAGCCTGAGTCCTGAGTCTGTGCTCGCTAACCTGCCTCCTCCGTCTAAACCCGTCGCTGCCTTTCGTTCGTCCTCCTTCAACTCTCTACGTGTTTTAGCGTTTCGCTGTTCAAGACGATCAAATGAAAGTCGAAGCAGCTGCAGAACCACACTGACATTCAGTTCAGCACGATGCAAGACGTAAACACAATATGATGCAGTAGAGCTGTGATGTAGACGATAAGATACAATATGTCGACATTATGATACAGTAGGATACGATACGATAAAACACGATACGATACAATAAAACACGATACGATAAAACACGATACGATAAAATACGATATGATACGATAAAATACGATATGATAAAATATGTATACATTATGATACAGTAGGATACGATACGATAAAATACGATACGATAAAACACGATACGATACGATAAAACACG
>NW_007578538.1:95411-99856 GCF_000690725.1 Stegastes partitus | reverse complement strand
GATACGATAAAACACGATACGATAAAATATGTATACATTATGATACAGTAGGCTACGATACGATATAAGTCGATACAATATGATACGATATATCGCGATACAATATAATACAATACTATAAAATACGACATGATACAATATAATGTGATATATGATACAATAAGATACAATATGACACGAATAATGAGATATAACACAACACGATACGTTACGACGCAATGCGATATGATACGCTAAAATTCGACATTATACGATATATCATACGATATAATACAATACGATAAAATACGACACAATACGATATCATACGATATACAATACGATACATTACGATATGTTACAAAGCAATACGGTATGATTTGATAAAACACAACATGATACGATAAAATGCGACACGATACGATATCATATGATATAATACAATACCATACACTACGATATGTTACGAAGCAATACGACACGATACGATATAATACGATAAAAGACGATACGATAAAATACCACAATGTAAGGCGATATGATATAAAGCGATATGACACTATAATATGATACGATACGTTTTAAGTTAAAAGGTGTGATGTAAGTGCGGACCACTTGTCACTCAAAAAGCCCAAAAAGCAGCACATTAGATGTAAAATAGCCTCTCAGACCGACACATGTAACCCTCCCAACACCAAGAAGCTTCCAGACGTGTTCTTTATGCCCCGGTCACATTTTAACCCACCGTGGTTCCATCTTCCACTAAAGTCCTGCACCTCCATGACTCCAATACCGCTAACACTTTATTTACTTTATTTTTCCAACGTGTCTCCCTGCTTGTCTCCGATCTGCTCTGCTGAAACATCACGTTCATGTTTTTTAGAGAATCTAGTTATTGCAGAGTGATTATTATTGACAAACTTTTAAATAAGACACCTTTATCTGAAATATCGCTAATTTCAGCTTAGATTTAGGTTCTCTGACAGACGGCACAGAGAGAGGAGCTGAGGAGCTGACGGAAAGTTGAACCTTCTGTCTGGTTTTGTTAAACAGATAACACGTCTCTCAAAACCGCCGGTGGGTTTTGGGGTTCAACAACATCAGCGTAAAGTCGCTAAGAAGTGAGGAGAAAAGCATTGTTATCTCTGACCAGATGCCACATCTCAAAAGCTGCAGCTGGATGACTCACTGTAATGCCCACCTCCACATCTATTTATAACGCCGGCCGCAGGGCATCGGCAGCGCTCTGGTTCCGAGGCAGGAGCCGACTCCACCGGGTCTGAAGAGGCTCCGGGGTTTCAGGAGCTCATTAAAAGACCCAAAAGCTCTCCTGGTCGGCCTCACGCGGGTGGAAACCTCTGCTGGAGGGACGTGGGTGCGATCAGCCGGCGCTCTTCAGCGTTTTCAGGATGCTGCACGGGTTATCTGAGGGTTCGCTGTTCGTTGATAAAACTGAGCAAACAAAATAATGATGAGGGCCTAAAATAAAATCCCCTCCAATGCATCAGCAAAACTCTCGTTTTAATAAAAGCTCCTCAAAGGTTCCCTCTCTGCTAAACAATCGCTGCTCTACATTTATTGCACGGTCGCCTCCGTCCAGAGTGAATACGAGATACGATTCGCTTCTTGGTTTTTTGTTTTATTTAACCGCCCAAATCCGTCTTTATATAGAAACCAGAGAGTGAGCATCACTCTGCAGCTTCATGTCATCATCGCTCTCCGTTTCGTCACCTCTTCCTGTCTTCATCCGACCAGTTTCCAGCTGTGGCGCTTCAGTTTTATCCCTCGTGTGTGTTCTTTGTTCTCACATTGTGCTGCTTTCACGTTTTTAGTTCCCTAAAATCTCATGATTTCGCCTCGTCTGTCCCATTCGTCTGTGAATCCCGGCTATTTTTCCTAAAATTCAAACATCATCTCTTATTAACGGTGCTGATAATGAGGATTTGAATAAGAAAAGGGAGCGCTCCCTTTCTCTCTCGTCAGCCACTCGACTCCTAATCGCCTCGTCGTCATTATGCCACAGCTGGCCTTCAGCTCGCTCCTCAGGCAACGCTCACTTCCTGCTCTCGAACGCTTCCTCCCCTCCGCCAGCCCTCCATCGACTTCCTCCCGCTTCCTTTTAATTTTGCTGCACACTCGGATGCATTTGGCCGACTGATCTGGACGAACATCTGAGAGACTGACCGTCACAGAAAAGAACGTCGGCAGCCTTCCAGCATCGATCGTTTTCTGACTTCCTGTCTTCATTCTGGGTTTAACTTATTTACTCCAAACCAACAGACAACGAGTCAAAGAAGTCGTCAGTGTGGCTGCGTTTAGTTAAAATGACGGCTGCAAATTTAAAAAAAATGTCCCGACAGTTAAATGAAGGAAACACAGCGGACGTTTTCCCACAATCTGCTGATAAAACACACCTAATGTTCACC
This sequence comes from Stegastes partitus, assembly GCF_000690725.1. NCBI lineage: Eukaryota > Metazoa > Chordata > Actinopteri > Pomacentridae > Stegastes > Stegastes partitus. The sequence continues at coordinate 97,451 of NW_007578538.1, read as the reverse complement.
TAGAAATCAGCTCGGCTACTTTACACACCTACAGCAGAGCTACGAAACAACAGGGTTCTGAATTAAAAAGAAGAAATCAACTGGCCCGACAAAATCCAATCAGAATCTTCCACATTAAATAACCTGTAGCGGTGTTAATCTTCACAATAAATTAAAAAAAAATTAGTTGATCACTTAAATGTTGACCAGACACCCAGCTTCTGGCCCCTGTTAGCGTCTGAAACTCCTAGCTTAGCATTAGCGTGTGCCTCAGGTAGCTAGCTAAACCGCACCACCACGGTTTGACATGTTGACACGCTCGCTTTGTGCAACCCCAAACACGCCTGTAGCTCCATCTCAGCAAACAGGAAGTGGCTCCACCTGGTGGCTAAACCAGGTACTACGGCTAATGGCACATATTTAGTTGTACTATGAATCAATTCAATCAATAACAACAATTATTGATGCAAGTTTTAAACCTTATTTTAACATTAGCTCCTAAACTACCTGAGAGCTCATTAAGCGCCTCAGGACACTTTTTCATGGTTGCATGAGAAACAAACTACAATTCTTCCTGTTGCCAACATGTACTGTAGTTTCAACAGTAAGAGGCTCCACCTGGTGGTGCAACCGGGTACTACAGCTGATCTACGTCACACTGTCTGACATGCACGTCCTTCGTCGTCCACTTATCGGTAAGAAAAGAGCAGAACGCAGGAAAGATCGAGGTGAAACTTCCTCTCATTTATCTGTCGCAGGAATCTTCTCCTGTGTTCGTTAAACCTCGGAAGAAAAATCCAAAATCACAGCATTTATCAGAGCCACGAACTGTAAAAACAGAAGCTGTCAGATCAGAACTTTTGGTTTTGTTGGTAAAATTAACTAAATCTGAGCTTTAAATCTTGACTTTTTATCAAAATCTCTTTATTGTGTCACTTAAACCCGCCAGAATAAACTTTTCTGATTTCCAGCACACTAACCACTGCGCTGAACACATCTCTCTACGTCTATTCATGGTTGTTCTGCTTTTGTAGAGGTGCAGGACTTATTGTTGCAGTGAAAAATGAGTCCAAGAACCAAAGCATTCAGCTTTCTGCTCTCAGTGTTGGACTGCTGATGTACCTACAGGGGCTGCATGAATCCGTGACGGATCTGGTTTTGTCCTCACCTGGAGGTCGGTCAGCAGGTTGCTGGTCTCTCGGACTCGGGCTCTGGTGGCGTCGAGCTCGATCTTGAGTTTCTCCTGCGTCTCCTTCAGGCAGCTGATCTGAGTCTGAGCCGAGCCCATGTTCTGTTCTCCTTCTCTGACCAGCTCCTGGAGGTGGGACACCTGAGGAGGGAAACCACAGGCGTCACGTCGCCGCCGAACACCCGGCGTTTGACCCGCAGGACGCTTCTTACCTCCTGATTGGCCATGTTGAGTTTGGCCGAAAGCTCCTCCTTCAGGTTGTCCAGCTGCTGCTGGAGTCGATCCCGCTGCTCCTCCAGCGACAGACGCTTGATCTCAAACTCCTGACTCATTTTCTGCACAGGAGAAGGACGGAGGACGAGGAGGAAGGAGGCAAGGAGAGGAAACAGGGGTTCATTAGTCATCGTCCGTACTACCGTGGTGCTTGAAAACACAAATAATCAGACTGTGTATTCGCTGTGTTCCTCTGAAAGCATAATCTCTGAAAAAGGAGGAGAGTTAAGAAGCTGTAAATCCCATTTGTGGCGTAATAAGGACGGATGGCAGCAGCTGAGTGTGACGCAGGGCGGCTGAATGAACGAGCGACACGTGAGTTGTCATTTACACTTAAAAGGGCGTCTCGTCAAACCGGAACGCTTCCATAATCCTTCAAACCACAGCGTCAAATCCTCTCCAGGCCACTCCGAGTTTCTCTTGTGGAAATCTCTGTTTCCGTCTATTTGTCTGCTTCTTAGCCTCTATTCATCCCAGATATCGCTGCTGCTCTGTGATGCACAAAAACCCCACTGAGCTGTGTTTGTGTTGCAGCGTCCTCAGAGGCAGGTTTCTGGTCACACCGAGTTCACTCTTTCTTTGCAGATATTATTAAATTT
>NW_007578538.1:93845-95041 GCF_000690725.1 Stegastes partitus | reverse complement strand
ATTTAAAGGTCTATTGTATGTAGAATCATTATTTTCACCTGTGGACATTTAAAAATGCTGATTTCAGTTTTTAAACAAATTATTGTTTGTTTGTTTTTCAAATTTAACCACATCCAAAATCGAGATATTTCATCATAATGGTGTATTAAAAAAATCATTAAAAATACACCCTTTACAATAACAAGATTATGTAAAAAACTAAAAATTCTGCATTTTTGTGTGTAACCGTGAAACCATCAGCGACTCAGCTGTGACCAACAGCGAGGTGACAAAAATTCTGAGAGTTTTCTGTTTCCGCTCTATTGAATATTCAGTTGCTTCACTGCTCAGTCTGTGGCGTCTTTAACACCAGTTAGATGTCGAGCTATAGGCATCCACGCACCTTCATTTTTAACTCAACCAGCCACAGCCGCTTCCATCAAATCTGCTGCATCACGACTTCTACTGGATAAAAAGTGGGTCAGTGTGTAATTTACAGTCGTTTCTTTTTTAAGCATCTCGAGTTCTGCGACGGCGACGAAAAATGTGCATCCGTGAGAATCCTTCCGAGCTCCACCTTCCTCCTCCACATGACGTGAACGAACTACAAAGCAACGCCCGTCATTTCATCTTATCCACACGAGAGCCGAGCGCTAATCCACATCCTCCTCCGTTAATCCGGTCAGAGGAGAAGCACCAGCCTTCAGCAACGGCTGGACTGAACCAGAAAAACCCAGATGAAAAAAATAACCAAAAAACACAAAACGAGTATGAACAATGGTTTAAAAGGCCATAAAATAAAAAGATTCACCTAAGAGTTCAGTTTGTGCTCTTCTGGTAAACTGAGGCGGTTTTAAAGCTGAGAGCAGGATTTTATATGGAAATGATTAACTGATTTTTTTGGCATCACTGGATTCTCCAGAACTTCTTTCTGAGAGAAAACTAAACTTCTTAACGTCTCTTTTGATCCGTTTTCATAATTTAGAAATCTGACTCTGCGGGTTTTATAAATCCTATTATCTTTGTTAAATATTCCACCATTTATCAGAACCAGAAACTTTAAAAACAGAATAAATTGTTGGATTGTTGAACTCTTTGTTGGTCTTCAAACTACTCATCTGTGACGTGCTGTTCGGTCGGAACAATGAACCAGAATTAAGCTTAAAATTATGGTTTATCCACATGGCTTTATTCTACATGTCACCATGATTCTCTGA
>NW_007578538.1:90434-91895 GCF_000690725.1 Stegastes partitus | reverse complement strand
CCACACAATTTTATTCTACGTGTCTCATTAGAAATTCACCTAAAAAATGGTGAAAGTACCATTATTTAACAGATTTTGTTCAGTTTTTCAAAGAAAAAATCAGTATATTGAGGATATAAAAAATACTATTTTCTTTTTTTTTTAACTGTTACTTTGGAGACTTTCCTTGTTTTGTTAAATATTTTCCACATCAAATCTTTTTTATAATTTACTAATATTAACATCTTTGTACAATGTGTGATCATAAAAAATGCATGTTTACTGTATTTAAATCAGCTAAAAGTCTCAATATTTACAGATATCTGCCGTTGTTTTTACCACTTTTACTGATTTTTATTCCAGCATTTTATTTTTACTCCTAAAAATGAATAATTTCATCGACAGTTTATCACATTTGTGAAATAAATGTGACTGCAGCTGCTCTGCCAGTGTTTCAGGCTACAGATAAAGTCGAGAGCTGCGTCACAGTTCCATCCACCTGGAAACCCACCCGACGAATAAATGAATTCATGAGGATCCACAGCAGTGCAGTCAGCTGCAGGCAGATTAGAAACACAAATGAAAAGCCTTAATTCTGCTGCTGTCTCATCTGGCTGTGAGTCGACTGTCCTCAATTATGAATTAATACATCGCCAGCAATTTGTAGAATCAGTCGTTTTATTGCCTCGCTTCAGAAACTTGTTAATATCTTGCTGACAGACGTAAAAGTTTAAAGATGTCTAAGATTGAATCCATTGTTTTAAAAATGACCGGCTCTCTCTTCTTCTGTTTCCGCCCGAATAAAAGCAGACATTAATCTAAACATGATGAGGCACAGCGCAGCTTCGGCTTACATAATATTTCCTTTTTCATCAGCCCTCCGTCCGTTCTCTCCATCGCTCAGTCTTTCAGGGAATCTATAAACACCCGCCCACATGCTCGCACGCTGCTCTCGCTCGCTCGGCTCGGAGGCAGGATTTAATGTCAATGAAAATCAACCAATTAGCGGGCGGCTTCAAACGGCACTGGAAGTCTGAGCTCATGAGGGGCGCAAGAAAAAAAACCAAAAACTAAAACATAAGAGGAGGAGATGTTATGAAAGAGGAGAAAAATGGGAAGAGACAGAGAGAGGACGCTGAGTTCAAAATGATTTAAAACCGAGGAAGTGTGTAAATCATTTCAGGGGCAGAAAATAATCATTTTAACACAATGAGACAGAACAGCGTCTATAAAAAGCTCTTTGGAAGTTTTCCCCCTTTTATTGCTTTATAACACTGAATCATCATTAACAATTTGGTTCATTTGTCTTTTTGGAGAAGAATTAAACATTTTTTTTAAAAAGACATCATTTTATAGTGAAAAAAGTCACAGGATTGATACAAGAAGATTTCCAAGTGACTGAATGTCTCTTAGAGTCCAGTTAAATCCATCATTAGGAATGGAAGGAATGTGGAACATGAGTAGATCTGACGAGAGCAGGAC
>NW_007578538.1:73757-81669 GCF_000690725.1 Stegastes partitus | reverse complement strand
TCATGACGCTACATACAACAGGTATTTTGTTATTTGCATGTATAATGAGTGAATGAATTGTTTGGATCTGACCACTTTGGTACATGTTTGCCCGGTTTGTTCCCATAATCCTCTGAACTTCAGGCAGTTTCTGGCTGTTTTTTGCTACTTGCACATTTTTACTCTCTGTGGCTCACTGCATTATAAAGTCCTGAAAACTCCTGAAAAAAGTGATGAAACTTTGCAAATTTAAGTTTAGATTTGGTGAATTTTGTTTGTCACACGTGATGAGTTCAAGGAGCTTCTAAAAGCTAAAAATAAGAGAACTGAGAACAGATTCGGTATCTGATAAAACTTTGATGTTTTGTCGATGTTTGTTGTTGTTGTTGTTGAACAGAAGCTGTGTGTTCGTCTCCCTACAAGCTGCTTGTGAAGCTGGTGAACGAGAAAACAGAGCAGGGGAACGAAGTGGGCGGGGAGAGAGCAGATGTTCCAAAAAGTAGTCGAACCAGAGTTTACACGACACATTTCCAGCTTCTGAGTGGATTATAAAATGTTTAATCCACGGCTTTCAAACAGAGAAACATTCACTTCCAAACAGGCCAGAGGACACGAGTCGCACTAATAAAGGCGGAGAAGGACGTCTTCAGATCCACGCCGCTGGACTGAAGACACGTCTGCAACATGCCAGCTGGGATTTAAAGAAAATCTGACTGAATGAAGTGAGACTCGATGATTAAACATGACGTCTGTAAAGGTTAAGAGATAAAAGGTTTGGCTTTGGCAACATTTTCAAATGATTTTAATAAAATCTCACAACTACAAGATTAGATTTAGTAAAACTCCTCAATAGAAAAGCACTTTTATTGATCGTAATAAGTCCAATATGTTGTATGTCTGTGCTGTATACACTGTGCTTGTGCTTATTATTTAACTTCATCTTTTTAGCTATATTATGTCGTGTATCATTGTTTACTACGTTTTTATGTTTATTTGTTTGCACTGAAAGGCCTGCGCCTGACTTTTCGTTGTGCTGGTTTCAATGACAACAAAGCGAATCTGAATCTGAACTGATTCGTTCATGAGAGGATGTTCTGTGTGTTGCCTGGTGCTGGAGGAACAGGCAGAAGCTGCTCTTACTGGCTTTGTGGAGGATCTCCGTGGCCTGCTGCTGCACTCGCTCCCTGCTGCCCTCCAGCTCGTACTCGGTGTCCTTCAGCTGCATCACCCAGATCTCCCCGTCCTGGATGGCCTCCTCCAGCTGCTTGTGCAGGTTCTGCAGCACAAGACAACACGTTTGTCCACCTGCGACGTCTTTAAAGCGCCGCTCTGCAGATCCGCCTGCAGTACCATCAGTGCACACTACATTTCACGTCGGCACTCAGAGATTCTTGAAAGCAGCTCTCACCCCGAGGCTTTTCCTTTTCTCTTTGTTTTCAGCAACATTTTTTCGTTCAATTGAGCCCACTTTCTGCTCAGATTAACCCACAGGAAGACTCTCGTACCATTTTTCTGAGGGGATCCCGTCGATAAAAGAAGAATTGAGCAGCAGAAGCCACAATTATCTGCTATTTTCACGTCAATACGAACAAACCTTGATGGTCCCCTCGGCGTTGGCCAGCGACGTCTGCAGCCGGTTGGTCTTGTCTCGATTCTCTCTGGCCTCCTCCTGAGCTTTCTGCAGCTCGCTCCTCAGCTTGGACAGCGAACGCTGCAGCGCTGCCTCCTGAGCCTGGAACTCTTTACGGAGCTCCACCTTGACATGAGCACAGAATCACACCGTTAGCCTCTCTGAGCGGACGAGGGAGGCAGCGTCAGGAGGTCTACGAAGACAAACTGAAGAAAGTTTCTCAGAAATCACCGCAAACCAGTGAAACACACAAATTAAAGCTTCACAAATCAGTATTTTTGTGGATGAAAGGTGTTACGTGAACTCGAAAAAGTTCCTAAAACAAAACCTTTTATCAGAGTAAGACTCGGTACAAACAAAAAAAAATCATCAGATGTTCAACTTTACGACGGTCCTTGAACTAATCATCTGTAACGTTAGAATGGATAAAATCCAAACTGTCTCGTTTGAAAATTTACCAAAAAATAAAACGTTTGCTTAAACCAGAATCTGTAAGAAAATACAAATTCTTTGCTCCTCTGTGCAGCCGTGAAGCCGTCAGTGGCTCAGCTGTGACCAACACTCAGGACAAAAATTCAGGGAATTTCTGCCTGAAACGGTAAAATATCTCTCATCCATTTGTTTGTTTTCTCTTGTTGGTAACACCTGCTGGCACTTTGGAAATACTTGAACACGTTTGGCATTTTGAGTTCGTTAAACTGCACAGAGGACATTTCTGGAGGTGCAGGACTTTATACTGCAGCGAAAAGTGAGCACACAGTGAGGAAAAAACAAAAAAACTGTTCAGGAGCAAATCGAAGAATATATCAAAATAAGTCATGACATCCTCTTAATCCCGGACGAGCCCCCAAACGTTAACTTCTACTCAAGCATTCGACCTCTATGAACAACGTGAGAGGGATTCAAACTTAGCATTTAGCACCAAAAATACGTTTTGTGCTTTGAGCAACGGGCAGAAACAGTTGTCTTAACAAACAGCCGAATCACCTCGGTCCTCTTCCAGGCCAGCAGGTTCTCGGTGGTGAGCTGGTGAGTCCTCCTCATGGCCTCCAGCTCTCTCTCGTAATACTCCTGAGCCTTGCCCAGCTTGGCCTCGTACTCCTCCACCAGGCGGACCTTGTCTTTGCTCAGCTCCTCCACCCGCTCCATCAGCGCCTCCACCTACGCAGAGAGGTGAACAAACCAAAGGGAAGTTGTGCTCCTCGGAAAGCCGCTGACTCAAAGCTGCCAAAATACACTCAGAGATGTTTGGAGCGAAGCCGCCTACATGGATATATTGCGCCAGTTTATCTTATTATGTCTTTTTTAAAGGTTATTCTTGAGTAAACTTATTATATTGGACAGGTAATAGTTGAGAGGAAAGAAAAAAATGGTAAGAAAATAAGGGGATGACATGCAACAGAGGTTTATTGCCACCTGCACCAACAAAACAATCCGACATTTTTCAGTTTTCATGCCTCCAGAACAGCAATTACCCCGTCAAGTAACTCGCTGCGTCCACTTCCCACAGAAGCACTAAAAGCACATGCGAATCCAATATTTTGCTCTTCCAAAACACATCTATCTCCCCGTCTTGGCCCACCTCTTGTCTATGAAGCTCGGCCAGCTTCTCCTGGTCTTCCGTGGAGGAGGCGCTTTGGTTCTGCTGGTTGTTGAGCAGTTCCTCCACCTCCTGGCGGTGGGCGGCCCTCAGCTCCTCCAGCGCTCGCCGCTTATCGGCCTCAAACTGGGCTTGAGCCTGGCTGAACGACCGCAGCTTCTCCTCAAAATCCCGACGCATCTCCTCCACCTAGTGAAACCACGAAACATATTCTATTCTGTTGGGCTCGTTCATGAGTCAACCCGGTCGCCGACAGTCCTCCTGGGACAACTGGGGAAGTGCAAAATATTTAATTCTTTATGCTGCCAGTACTTATTTGTGATTTCGCTCTGATAAAAGCTTGCAGCGTCTCTACGCCTCTCGCTGTGCAAACACCAAAACCCCTTTCAGACATCTGGGGGAACATTTCCGGCTTCTGGTAAAGCGTTCAGGTCACTTTTCACGCAAAAGTTAGACAATACAACAACTTACACGTCAGGATGGAAATTAATAATCATGAGTTAAGTGACTGACGTTAATTTAACAAATAAACATACCAATAAAGCAGGAGGTGAATGTGTTTCACCTCTTAAGACCCGAGCTCTTGTTTGATATGCATTCTGTTTTTAAAGAAAAAAAAAATTACAAATAAATATTTAAAAAATAAAATAAAATAAGAAGATAAATAAATACAAATAAGAAAATAAGACAATTTAAAAAAAAATGAATAAAGATTGAAAATGAATATAAAAAGAATAAATACAAACAAGAAAATAATAAGAAAGTAATAGAAAATAACATTAAAAAGTAAATATTAAATAATAACAACAAAATAAATAAGAAAATAAAAATAAANGACAACCTGATGCAGTCTGCAGGAGAACTGAGACGTGGAGAAGACTTGTTTTCCATCAATGAGCTCAAAGCTCCATAGAAATGGTTTGGAGACAACAAGGTGAAGTTCTGGAGGCCCGGTCAGAGTCCAGACCTCGGTCCAGCTGAGAATTCGTGTCTGGACTTTGCTTTGTAGAAGTCTGTTTTAACGTTTTTGTCAAAAAATACAAAACATATTGGCCATGATTCAATTGAAAAGCAGGAAAAAGGGACAACATCTAAGACTAAAGCTTCTCCTTTGTACATGTCTGTATGTGAGTAACGCTGCTTTTATGACTCTGAGCTGATCCGCTCTGACTGGATGCCAACGAGCGCTCACGCTTTGTGCTGAACTCCGTCAACAAATGCAGGTGGAGCCATGCGAGCGTGAATAACGGGGCTAATGTAGCGCGAGAGTCAAAACGGCTCTTTGATGCCAACTGTCAGAAAACTACGATTATAGTTACATAAGTGTGTCTGTGGATGTTTTTAGTGTAGTTAATAGAGAAAGATTTAATTACACAAGCTTAGTGTAATGACGGCGAATAAACCCGTCAAGAGTCAGAATATAGGCCCAAAACAATAACATTAATTAGATTGACTTTAATGTACATGCCTTATTAAAAAACTGTCCAAACTAAAGCATTTTCTCTGACAAGATTCTGTAAAACATTAAAAATTCTAAAGCTCCATCACCATTAGCAACCCGGGTTTGACTGACGTGTTAAATTTAAAAAATCACCAAAATTACGCAATTTGCTAGAACCGAAAAGTGTAAAAATAGAAAAAACATTAGATTTTTATCTTTTAGAAATGCCCTGAACTAGTTATCTACGACATTCAGTTCCATCTGGAAAATTAACCGAATCTGAGCTGAAAATCATTATAATTCATGAAAATCTGTTTAGTCTACGTGTCAAAAGTTTGCCCAGAGCAAAACCCAGAAAGAGAAATAAATTGATCCTGTTAAAATTAACTTTATTCAACATGAGCTTATGAAAAAAAAAAAGTTTGAAATGAAGGCAGATTCTGTAAAAACCTGTAAAAGTTCTGCAGCCAGCTCTCCGGCTGACCTGCAGGACGTGTTTCTAGTGAGCAGATGTGTGATGTCGACTAAGAACGCTGTAAAACATCTACAGTATGAACCACGTCTTGTAAGTGCTGCTAAAAGCTGTGGACACTCGGGAAGAAGTCGCACATGTCGGTTCCAGGTTTTCGTTTGTTTTGGTAAAATCCAAACGCGTGGTTTCGGCCTGTTTAAGCTCATCTCGTTAAACCGACGGATCAGAGTGAACAGACAACGAAGTCCTCGCTGCTGCTTGCGAGCATTCGTTGCCGCTGATGTAATTCTGTTCTGGTAAATGGATCGGGTTAAATTAATTGAACCTGTGTAATTTGATCAGTTGCTGCCGCTTTGTTGGCGCCGAGCGCATTTGTATTCCCTCCATGTCTGAAGTCAAAGAGAGGAAGGAAGAAAAGCAGCAGACGACAGAACGGAGGAGAGCGACGCCGCCTCGCGTCTTCATGTCGACCTAATTAAACGCTCGTTTCTCACAGACGCGTGTTTCTTTAAGGCTGCGAGGAGGGAATTTAATTGCGAATGTTTCTGTGCAGAGATACGAACCCCGAGAGCAACACCGGGCCGTCGTAATTACTGCTTCCATCCCGAAAAAAAAAAAAAAAAAAACCAGCACTTGTGGCTCTTAATCGCTTCGCAAAGATCAAGTTAAAAGATTTATTAATAATCATCGCCAGCCGTCTCTGAGACTGTTTTTCTCGGGCCGGGTTAACTTGTGTTGACAGACATGGAAACACAACGAGAGGAAATCCTGCCGAGGCTGCGATGGCACCGTGTTTTATACCATCAGAACAAACAGCGTTTATTAAACCCAGTCTCTTTCTTATGACGCTCGCTGTTGCTACGTGCTGGAACCTTTGGAGCAGTGATGATTAAATGCTCCTTGTGTGCTGTTTCCTGCGACTGTAGGTGGAGATAATAATAATAATAATAAAGGATCAGAAGTTTTATGGGAAACCTCACAAATGGCACCACCAACTGCTCATCCGTAAACCAGGAAACTGTAGATCAATGTATTCCACGTTTAGAAATTCACCAGATTCTGTAGATCTGCTGCACCCGTGAAGACGCCGGACTCACCGTCACCAGCAGCTTCTTCTCGTCCTCCTTCTCCTGCTGGGCCTCCTCCCTCAGGGCCTGGTGTTTCTCCTCCAGCTCCTCCAGCGCTCGGACCTGGGCCTCCCTGAAGCGGTGCGTCTCGTCCTCGTAGTGAGCCCTCAGCCTGGACAGCTCCTTCTCGTAGCCCTGGTGCTCCTCGCGCAGAGACTGAAAACGGCGAGAAAACCGAGCGGTGAGCCACCTGGAGTCGCCAACGAGTAATAACGCGACAACAAACACGATCTAAACCAGGAGCAGGTGTCACACTGTCCAACAACAGCCTGGTTCACTTACTAGTTCATAAACGATGCCATTCGACCGGATCAATCCATGAGACGCTCGTATGGATGCTGACGCTGCGACATATTTACTCAATTCAGAGGAAATAGTCCTAAACACCTGGTGGCAGCAGACTAAATCCTGTCTCCGTGTCGGGGATAATTTAGACTGACAAGTAATGATTAGGTTACTGGGGTTGTTAGCCCCCCAAATGCGCTTTCTTTACACCTATATGAGCTATTGTTTTTCCACTTTAACCCCATATATGAACATTTTGGGCTCAAAAGCACACAAAAAATATAAAATCTGATTTGAAAAAACATGTTATTTATCACAATAAAAACCACAAACATGCTTAACGGAGCATTTTGAAAGTTGAAAATGTAAACATAGGTGGCAGATGTGAACATGAAAAGCTAAATTTGATATAAAAACAAACTAAAGACAAATATGTGCAGCTATATACAAGCAGGTGTGGCTTCTTTCTTCCTCTTTTTATCGATGCAACGACTGAAAATAGCTCCTGTCCAGAATGAGGTCGACGACCACATCAGGACCTGCAGCTCCGGGGACTTTCTTTCACTTTTTCACGAGAGTTTAAAGTCTGAACTTTTGAGTGAAGGAGACGGCATCACCGAACGTGAGCTGGTTTTTCTGTCGTGACGAAAATGTCGTGATCATATCACACCGGCGTGAAAAATTCTGAGGAAAAACTCCGACAAACAGCTGGAAGCAACAGACTAAACCGTATGCGACGGCTCTACTGTTTACTGTGGAAAAACTACAGCAAGTTTTAAAGGTACCTGCTCCAGTTTGATCACTTGCTGTTTGTGCTGCTCGTTGGCGGCCTGGCTCTGGTTCAGCAGAGCCTCCCTCTCCTCCTCCAGCCGGCTGATCTTCTCCTTCAGCCGGCTCTGCTCCTGGTCCAGGTTCCTGATGGTGGCCTCGTGGGCCATCTGGGTGGCCTGCAGGGAGCCGATCTGACCTGAAAACAGCCGAAAAGAAACGTCAAAGAGGCTCGGCGGCCTGAAATCCGACCCGTTGTGACGGTGCAGAGAGGGCACTCTGAAAGCCGAGCAGCTATATATATACATACATATATATACATATATCCTGCAGCTCTACAGAATCAGAACCACCACGATAAGGAGAGAGATGTCAGAAATGTCTTCTGTGCAGAAAAATACATTTATAATGCCTTAAATTATAATTTTTTTTAAAATAGGTGAAAAAAAAGTTTAATTTCCTTGATTATTTCTTGACAAAAGAAAGAAAGAAAAAAAAAGAAATAGGAATCAACATAAACAACATTTTCCAAGCTGTGGCATAGTGGTGGCAGCATCATGATGAAGCACGGTGGTGGCAGCATCATGATGAAGCACGGTGGTGGCAGCGT
>NW_007578538.1:65610-67392 GCF_000690725.1 Stegastes partitus | reverse complement strand
AATTAACTCCTGTGGTAATGTAACCCGGCAGGTCTTAAGAGGTTAATACCAGATTTGGTCACTTGGACGAGCAGCATGCGGGCTAGCAAAGAGCGCTGTGGGAGTTTAGCCAGTAAGGTGCCACCATGAGAAAGTCTTCCTGTGACGCTAACATCCAGCGACCGGCTGAACTATAGCTGATCATCAGGGCCATTGGAGCGGTTATGTCGAGTGACCACACTGACAGAAGCCTCGTCACTGAGTTAAAGGTATTGATTAAATTATAACTGACTGATGAGGTGGCCAGTTACCAGTTAGGACAGTTTATTACTTCATAAACACAGTAAAGTCTGTTAATACGGTAACAACCCGACTGGACCCATCCTGTCTCCATGTCGGGGATAATCGGTCATTATTACTAATTAATGGCGTTGCTGCTGCTGCGTCATCCTTTGATGCAACTGTCTCTCTTTGGAGATGGATGTGGATGCTGCGACATATTCAATAAACTTATAGTTCTAAACAGCTGGAAGCAACAGACTACACTGTGAAAAAATGACCTCGACCCCGACTAATCCTGTCAACCATGTCGGGGATAATTCATATTACAAACAACTAATGAAGTTGCCTCCGTTGGTGTTCAGCTGAACTCATGAGTAGGACTCTCTGTGACGCTTTTAGACAAATACCATAATATGAAAGAAAGCCATCCTTTGATTCCTGTACCCGCTGCCCGACTGGATGCAGTTTAAACTAATTGAAATTCATGCGGACTTCTACGGAAAAGTGACCGGGATGCTCATTCAGCTTTCAGATCGCCGGGAGGCGGCGCATGTCTGAAAGGGGCTCGAGTTTCCCGGCAGAACATCTGAGACGGTTGGGAGGGAAAAAATACAGAAAAACGTAACATGTGATGTGATGCCATGTGATGCCACGGGACAGGAAGACGGGGGACGAACCGACGCAAACCGATCGCCGACGCAGGAGAAGTGATGGCGAGCCCATTCGGCCGCCAGCTCATCACTTCTGAACACAATCCAGATGTTCCCTTATGCCCACTGTCGCCAGACAAACATCTGCGAGGTGCGTGAGAGAGTGACATGATACATGACATGACATGGTATGTGTAATAGTTTGTTATGTACACGCTATCTTCATACAAACGTCTGTGTTTATTGGATTAACGTGGAGCTGCGACTCTGAAAAGACTCTGTTCTGATTAAGCTTGTTTGACTCACACACAACCTCGTTATTGTGTCATTCCTGATTTAAATCAACGTTTTATTGACTTTACTTGACAGATAAAACCCCTACATGTTGTTTTGATCATGTGATTATGATCACTGGTGTGTCTCACTAACTTCAGTATTATGTTATATTTGTCATCATTTATTCCTGTTTAGACTGATTTATTAGTTTTAATGTTTGACGACAGACAGACACATGAACTCCTGTAGTGCAGTTTTCACCCCTCAGGGAAGTTTCCTGTTTTATTGCTTTTCAACATTGAATCATGGGAAATATTAATATTAACAATTTGGCTTCTGTTGAAGAGAATTTACAGTTCAAGTAAAAACTGGTTTCTACAGAATAAAGCCAAACAAACCCTAAAATAAGTGACTGCATAACATTTGATCCCCTTCAGTAAAGAACTGTAGCAGATGCACCACTGGCTGCACTCACAGCGTTGATCCTGAACATCTGGACACAGAATTCACCTCAAAAGTCTGTCAAGTTACACAGGAACCATTTTAAAGTCCCAGGCTGCTGCTGAGAAGATCCCCACACCATGATGCTGCCACC
>NW_007578538.1:58843-65003 GCF_000690725.1 Stegastes partitus | reverse complement strand
GCTGCCACCACCGTGCTTCATCGTGATGCTGCCACCACCGTGCTTCGTCATGATGCTGCCACCACCGTGCTTCACGTCATGATGCTGCCACCACCGTGCTTCGTCATGATGCTGCCACCACCGTGCTTCATCATGATGCTGCCACCACCGTGCTTCATCATGATGCTGCCACCACCGTGCTTCACTGAGGTGATGGCCGTTCTTCCAGTTGACTTCAGAGTCTATCACATGGCCTCTGGTGACCTCTAATCAGGATTTAATATAAGCTTCTAATATATAGATTTAATGTATAAGCAGGATTGTGACCAAGGTGCATCTACTAAACGCTGACTTGAAGGGTTCAACACCTACAACCCAACAACACTTTCCCATATTTTTTGTTTTGTTTTTGTAAACTCTTGTTAAAACAGCCAAAATTAACAGAAGGTGATTTAATGTTAAAAAGCAATCAATCAACACGAGCCGTATCGATGCAGTAAGTGATGCAGAACCTTTGGGTCGGGAGTTACGTAGTGTTCCTTTAACATACATGTACGAAGCGCTGACGTCTCTCGACATACATGTCTGATAATCTGATCTAATAACCTTCACTGGAACGCTGTGTGCTAGTCGGTATAATTTAATTTACAAGGCACTCAGTTGTAGTTGAGCATGCGCCGCACTAAACACCTTTGTGCGTGTTCGTCGAGTGTGTTGAGCGGCGCCTCACCTCTCTGCTCATTGAAACCACTCTCTGCGTGTGCTGGGCCTCGGTGCAGAGCTGCGAATCCTCCATCCTCTGTCGGTACATCTCGAACTCCGCCAAAGCCTGGCAGCAACGACACATCACAAGCGTTACACAAAGGGAGGAGCACCGGGCAAAAGATAAGGCCGCAGCTCGGTGCGATTACTGGACGCCTCGCAGTTTCTCACTTTAACAATTACAGTTTTTAACGGCTGCGATGGCACAACATGACACGAGGATAATGGAACAAGGAGAAAATGCCAGCGTGCCGCATTTTATGCACAAAGCCTCAGTAAGCAGAAGCCGCCGTGGAGCCCAGCAGCAGCGAATGACCTGTCTCTTCATGTGCTCGTGGAGCTCGACAGATTCCTCCAGACTGGCCAGCCGCCGCCTCAGGTCCGCCTCGTCCGCCATTTTGCTCTTGTACTGCATGATCTTGTCTCTGGTTTCCGTCACGATGTGCTGGACCTGAGCGAGGGGAGACAGAGCCGGCAAACATCTTAAACGTTTGGGGATGAGACATGCAGCCAGAAAAAAGCAAACACACTATCAAGCATATTTGCTCGATTACAGGCTGTCTCCAAACAGAGGAGGTGGACATAAAAAAACTAAAGGGAAAACAAACGAGGCTGAGCACAAACACTGCTGCCTCCAAGAAACAGTGTTGGCAGCGGAGAATAATTTTAATTTAACACTTGAGCGCGACACTAATTTAATTGACATCCTGGACCATAAAACACTGAAGCTTCTCTCTGGAAGAAAGACAAAAGAAAAGAGGTAGTTTTATCGAATATATTTCAACTATTCGGATTCTCTGAGGTGTTTAAGGTTAAAACAACAGTCGAATCCTGCTTTTATTACTATTTTACAAAAATAGAAAAGACCTGAAATCAACATGTACAACATTTTTCCAACAAACGTTGTCAATACAGGGGAAAACAAACTGCTGTCCAGCCGAATAATCCCTCAATTTTTGCCAAGTGAAAGTTGGTTGCAGCCGAGTCACTCATGGCTTCCCGGTTGCAACAGAGAGCAGAGAATTTTCTGTTTTTTACAGAATCTGGTTAAAACGTACGGCCTATTTTTCGTGAATTTTTAAATGTGACACGCTGAATAAATTGATTTTCATCCGATGTCACGATTCGAAGCTTCGGTTTCTCGACTAAACAGGAAGTTCAGGAAGATACGATACTGGTGATTCTCTTTGTTTTTACAGCTTCTGGTTCTGATAAATGGTGTGATTTTGTAGAAGCAACATGTCTCTCCAGCCCAGCGGTGGCTTTCGTAGTAGTTTCTGCAGGAATGCGTGTTAAGGATGAAGCTAAAACTGCATCAGTCTCAATGAAGTGATTTTTTTGTCTGTTTCTAAATGAAAGTATCTCAGAGACGCTTTACGCCAGAACTGTAAAAATCACCTTCTCCATGCTGCTGAGCACGTTTGGGGGAAGTTCCTGACCTCTGCGTCTCAGTCTATGGGAGATACGTACATCTGATCTGGTTTAAACATTTATACGCTGAAGCACAAGCTGCTCTGAGCGAGTGTGAGCAAGTCGTCGGTGACCTGGAGGCGGTTTGGTCTCATTTTACAGCTTCATAAAGGCTCCAGGTACAGACGGGTTTAGGTTTTGGGTCGGGATCAACTGAAACCCCAGCAGGATATGATTGAGATGGTGATTTGTGTGTCCGCACCTCGTCCTCGTGGGCTTCTTTCAGGGACTCGATTTCTTCTTCGTGCTCGTCGTTCTTGGTGTTGAGGGCGTAAATCACCTGCAGAGGGGAAGAGAAGCAGAAGAAGAGCGTCGCTCCCGTTAGCTGTTTCAATATCGGATCAATGGTTCTGTAGCGAGGAGCAAAGCTCGTCTCCGCCCCCAGAAGAATCAATAGCAACAACATCGGGAGAGAAGCATGTTCTGCGCTCTGATTAGAGAAAGATTTGAATCCTAAGATGCTTCCTTTTGATGAACAGTTTGGGTCTGATGTAGGAAAAGCAACAGAAGCTGCTGAGCAGATGGACCGATGAACTGATTTGTTCTGAAATATTAAGCACTAAATAAGCTCTTATTTACAACAATGACCTGAGATACACAGTGGAAATCATAAAAACAACATTTAACAAAGCCCACGCATAAAAAAAAGCATCAAGTAAGACTACATATGTAAATATAAAATAGAAGATAAAACAATAAAAACATGTCTCGTCTAAGAGCATGTTAAAGGGTCATTCCATTTAAATGCATCAGTGTCTGAATTAGCAAGTGTCAAAATGTAAAAAATAAAAATAAAAGTACATTTTGCAAGTGGAAAAAAACATTTAATTTTACATTTTGCGAGCGTAACATTTTTTACTTTTTTTTTGCATTTTTTACATTTTACCAGTTTGAACATGTATAATTTTTTTCTCTCTATTCTTATTTGTCTTTTTAATATTGCTTCGGTGTGGAACAGGTGCACAAAGCCTTTTACTGCGCGTTACACCACGTATAACTGAGTCTGTGACCAATACAGGCCTTGAATCCTTGATACAGTGTGAACAGAATAGGACCCAGTGTTGAGCCCTGTGGAACTCCTTTTTTCTATTCAAGACGGATAAAACCAGATCCCTGCATTTGTTTTAAACCCACTTGATGTAATGTCCTCAAAAAGAACAACATGATCCATTGAGCCAAACGCTTTAAAGACATCAACGAACAAAGCAACATTCCTCCAGAAAACCCAGTCGGAAGCTTCCTCCTGCACCGCAAAGGTTTCTAGGAGCAAGGTTTTGGTTAATTGGTGCAAAGGCGTTAAGCGTGCAGTGTTTTCATGTCATCTAAACGTGATGTAACCTCAGACGTGGTCACGGTTAAACCCAGGCCCGGCTCCTCCACACTGAGGCCAAAGTGAATAACATGTCGTGAGCCGGGCCTGCTCCCTCCACCAGGAATAGAGGGAGTCGGTTTTGTAAGTGCTGGAGGTAAATGATATGCAGGAGCTTTAAAAAAAGCTTAAGCTCCAACAAATTGAAGCCCCCAGTGAGCAGCTAATATTCAGTCATGGTCAGCTGAATTACTGCGCCGCCGGCTCCACGGCGAGCAGTTCCACATTAAGTTCCACTTACAGGTGAGGTGAAAAGGTCGCATGTAATGGACGCGATGCTCCACAGTAATTATCCTCCACGAGGCGGAACCACACGAGCATTTAATAACAACTTTCGGACATTAAATCACCACTTGGATCAACACGGCTGGGTATTTCACTGCAGGAAAACGCTGTAACACGTCTGTACCTCAGTGATGTAGCGTGCAAATTACACCTGACGGTAACCCCGGCGTCGTGAGTCATCCTCCTGAGCCTCTGCAGCTAATTTCACAGATATCCAACCGTCCTCAAACGCAGCACATTCACCGTGGACACCTTGGCCATGTGGATATCACCCACGTGGGCTAATTGGAGTCTTTGGTATACGTGCAGGTTTAAGGGAGGATTCCAGCAGCTCCGTTACACACTTTAAGGCGTGATGAGGCCTTTAAACTGTCGCCAATGAGGCGGAATTTGCTGAGCGGGCAACCGTAGCACGACGGGAACGGAGCCGCAGCGATTAACCAATTAGCTGTCAGCGATTATGAAACGCACTTTTTAAAAAGAAGCAAAATTCTCTCATTCCAGCTTTGTAAATGTGAATACTTTCTGGTTTCCGTCCTCCTCTGTGACAGCACACTGACAACGCAATACTTAGTTTTTTTCCGGATATGAAGACATCACCGAGGTCACGACTGTTTACCGTTTTCACTTCCATGTTGCGCTGCGTTCACGAACACATCCTGGCATCGAAGCAAAACGTGAAATCCTGCAGGACAAATACACCTAAAGTGGACCCAGAATGTTTGCTGGACGCTACAGTTTACAGATGCTCCTAAATGATCGTTTTGAGGTGTTGATGATCTTTACGATACTCGTAGTTTAATCCCAACAGCTGGACTTGTTTGAGTTCCTTGAAGACGTTTCATCCAAGTGGCTCCATCAGCTCTGACTGACTAGTTGGGAGTTCCAGGTACTGATATCCTGAAGGGGCCAGAAACACCTGAGTTTCAATCGGGGCTTTGTTGCTCCTCCCCCTCGTTATGTGAGTCGTTAGTGCTCCCCCTGCCGCAAAGGGGTTCGTTAGGGTTTTTGGTGGCGTGGTGTGGATGTGGGTTCATCAAAATGAAGATGAAACCTCTATGGAACCCTAACCAACCCCAGACTCAGATGTTAACATCTCCTTCAGTATGTGGAACTCCCATCGAGTCGCTCAGAGCTGATGAAGCCTCTTGGATGAAACGTCTTCAAGGAACTCAAGCAGGTCCAGTTGCTGTGATGAAACTACCGTGACCTGGAGGACTGGGAACCTTCACAGACATCCTTTTTCTGAGCACATCCTTGTAAAAACTATCAGAGTAAATGAAGCAGCTCAGGATGAAATCAGCCCAAGCTGGACTCAAACCTCCCGTCGTGAGGCGCCACGGCGGGCCTCTGCTACCTGGATGCTGAGCAGCGAGGCACATTTCCTCCTGCAGCTCCGTTCCCAGCAGTCGGCCGGCTATGGAAATGTTCCTTCAATTATACATGATTATTTTAATGACGCCGCTGCGCCGGCTGCTTTCATCTCTGGCCTCTCTCGCTCGGCTCTCATCCTTTTATCTTTTTGTTCTCCATCTCCCCTCGTCCTCCTTTGTCTCCTCGTCTCCCAGGAACACCTTGCCTCGTCGCTATTTGCGTCTCAGCTGGCTTTCCATAAATAATCCCTCACAACACAACCTGAAGCAGCGACGACGAAGCCGCTGATGGGAGCTCGCTCGGTCATTAAACGGTCTCGGGCGATAAATTAGCAGAAAAAAAAAGAAAAAAAACGCAGTCAGCAACGTTTTTGATCAATAATTAATGGTTCAGCTGAAGCTGTAAAGATCTGCAGCTTTTTTTTTCACTCCTCGGTGTGAACATGACGACGACGTCGGCTCTGGAAAACCCTGATAAGCCTTGTTCGCTGTTTTCTGATAATTAAGAAAATAATCCGCGCTTGATTGTTCCAGTCGGCGTTCCAGTCAGAACGATGAAGACCTGAAGCCCGAGCAGATCCTCCAGGACACAATTCAGAAACCTGGAACAGTTTCTCTTCATCGCACCAACAGCTGATTTTAGGTTACACTCTTTTTATTAAAACGCTTTTATTTCACTGATATTAGAAAGAAAAACGTGTATATTAAAGATGCTAAATTTAGTTTTAGCCGTTATTTTATTTAATAAAAGTCAATGGCTAAAAAAAAACCTGTAGATATCGTCCAACATCTGCTTTTCTGTATTTAACCATAAAGTTTGTATTTAAATCAGCAGAAGCGTCATTATTTTATAGATATCTATATATGTATATCAAAGAAAAGTGGGTCATAACTGTTCAGCTGTTCTTCTAAAGATTTCTCC
>NW_007578538.1:52198-58413 GCF_000690725.1 Stegastes partitus | reverse complement strand
ATTAATTTAAGTTTAAAAACTGCCTGAAGCTGCTCATAATGTCCACGTTTACCATCAGTTCTGCTCTAAAACCTTCATTCTTTTACGTTTGACTGTAAAAACACCCGGTTTCTGCTGCGTTGCTGCTTGCTGTCATTTTCACCACTTTTTTTGTGCTTTTGAACGTCACAGCATTTTTTTTTTCGCACCTTTGCTGCCAGATTTTTACAGATTTGAGTTTTTTAAAGCGCAGAAATGAAGTCGATGGAGCCATTTGTTAGCGGGATCCTGCACTGAGGGTCATAAGGAATGGCAAAGCGTTTTTTTCTTTTTACATTATTATTTCATTTTCTCATCAGACGGACTTACCAAATCATTCTAGAAAAATTCATTCTTTTAAAACCGAGTATTCTTTGAACATATATCACAGAGACACACGACATTGCGACGGCTACTCGCTGTAAATATCTGCCGAGGCTGTTTTTCAGCTGCAGCTTTTGTTGTCGTTCGTCTCCATCGACCAGCTGAGCGCACTCCCGCAGAGGAAACACATGAAAGCGACGCCGCCGACACGAAAAGAGAGCGACGGCAAACAGTTTCCGTCTTTCTTCTCCGCGGCAGGTTTCACAGCGAAGCTTCGTGGCCCGAGGCTTCAACCGAAACAAGCCTGAAGGCGAGACGACAGCCTGCAGCTGCTGCAGCGACAGAAGACGATGCCGACTGTGGACCGCATTCGATCGGTTGTTTTGTCTTTAAAATGGGCCTCGAGTGGGTGTACACATCAATATGCACAGTTAGGGATGTCAATCATTATCGTTTAATCAATTAATAAGTCAAAAGATAAAAAATATTTCACCAAATCAGGCCGAAGATGAAGGACAAGCGTGTCGGTAGCTCATCTGCAGTACCTGACTGCTCCACCAGGGGGAGCCTCTCCCTGCTTCGTGACGTAGAAGTCTGCCCAAAGAGGCGGACGCTCGGACCTCAGCGAGTTCTGTTTTGGAATGCAGAGAGCATTATGGGAGTTTGGCTGCTGAAGACATCCGGGGCGAGTCGTGGCTTCGGGTTCCACGAGTCGTGCAAGTCGCTGACGTGGCAAAAGTCAAAAGTGTTCGGTTTAACGTAGCTCGACGATAAAACTGTCCACCGCATCCTGATCAGTCACGATCTAATCAATAGTTGATTATTAACAAGCCAACGAAAGAAATCCGCAGTTACAACGTCAGCGTAGTTAAATAAAACAAGTCCTGGTCACAGCTGAGATGATTCTCTCATCTCGACGAGCGATGCTTTATTGACTGATGATCAATCAATAGCTGAATAATCAATAACATGAAACAAACTCGTTCTGTCTCCTGCTATAAACTCAATGACGTGACACAAAGAGCACTGGTCGCTGGGCGTGAAGTGAACTCCCACAATGCTCTCTGCCTCACGAAAACCGTAAGAGGCTCCACCTGGTGGCGCAACCAGGTACTACAGCTGATCACCAGGTAGTGCATCAGCTACATTAAATGTCAATAATCAATGAACTGATTAGCATCCCGAGTCTGGGCTGCAACAAAAGTAAAAGCTCTTCACTGCATCGTTTTATTCGTGTCAGGGTGACATCATCTCAGTCGATTCCAGATCTGTGATCAATCAGGCTGCGTTCATCACCTCTGAGGCGCCTTCTGTCATCAGCTTTAATCAGCAACATGTCAAAGAGCCGCCGAAAGAGGAATGACGGTAAAAAACGACAACAGTTCCTCCGGCAGCGACGCTTCTGGGGCTCGATCAATGTCGATCAATTCACAGGAAACGGTGGCGAGCGGCTGCAGCACTCGGCCGGAACGAAACTCTGCCGCTCGGCTCGCGTCGCCGTCGGAGGATGACCGTCATAGTCGCTAACTAAAGGACGAATGGAGGCCGGGCTCTCCGAGGTGCTGCGGTCTGAGTGCGATCCCTCGACGTCGCATCGCTCAGTCCGACGGCAACGCATCCGCCAGGAGGCAACGCAACCACCGAGAGGCAACGCAACCACCGAGAGGCAACGCAACCACCGGGAGGCAACGCAGCCGCCGGGAGGCAACGCAGCCGCCGAGAGGCAACGCAGCCGCCAGGAGGCAACGCAGCCGCCAGGAGGCAACGCAACCACCGAGAGGCAACGCAGCCGCCGGGAGGCAACGCAACCACCAAGAGGCAACACAACCACCGAGAGGCAACGCAACCACCGAGAGGCAACGCAGCCGCCGGGAGGCAACGCAGCCGCCGGGAGGCAACGCAACCACAGAGAGGCAACGCAGCCGCCAGGAGGCAACGCAACCGCCGAGAGGCAACGCAGCCGCCGGGAGGCAACACAACCACAGAGAGGCAACGCAACCACCAAGAGGCAACGCAACCACAGAGAGGCAACGCAGCCGCCGGGAGGCAACGCAGCCGCCGGGAGGCAACGCAACCACCGAGAGGCAACGCAGCCGCCGAGAGGCAACGCAGCCGCCGGGAGGCAACGCAACCACCAAGAGGTGACGCAACCACCAAGAGGTGACGCAACCACCGAGAGGCAACGCAGCTGCCGGGAGGCAACGCAGCCGCCGGGAGGCAACGCAGCCGCCGGGATGCAACGCAACCACCGAGAGGCAACGCAACCACCGAGAGGCAACGCAGCCACCAAGAGGCAACGCAACCACCAAGAGGCAACGCAGCTGCCGGGAGGCGACGCAACCACCGAGAGGCAACGCAGCCGCCAGGAGGCAACGCAGCCGCCGGAAGGCAACGCAACCACCAAGAGGCAACGCAAATAATTTTTTTAAAAAAAGAAAAAAATAATTTTTTTGAGCTTATAAATAAATAAATCTGAGCTTATAAATGTGCCGTTTAAAAAAAAAAAAAAAAAAGAAAAAAATAATTTTTTTGAGCTTATAAATAAATAAATCTGAGCTTATAAATGTGCCGTTTACAGACTGTTTGTTCGAACCGGATTCTGTAAAAAATAAATAAAATTCTGCACTTCCCGACGGAACCGTGAAGCCGTTCGCGACTCAGCTGCGACCGACACACACGTTAATAAAATTCAGGGACTTCTCGGATGATCTGCGGAGACGAGGATGGAACCGGAGAACGTGATGGATTTCTAATTAAGAGGTCAATTTATCAAAAGCGGCTCCGAGACATTCAGACGCGTTTCCTTCTCAAAGACAATCTCTGAAGCCTTGAAATCTCATATTTGTTGCAAATTGGTTCGCCTCAAGGCTTCGAGTTCTTCGATAATTATCAAATAAACACAAACCGACGGCGGGAACGTCTGCAGACAGGACGTCGCTCTGAATGTGAGCTGGACGACTGTCTTCACCGTAAAAGCAAATAAACGAGTTAAAGATGTCAGAATGTGGAGGACTTTAATGCAGCCTCTTGGGAAAAAAATCAATAATTAGTGGACAAGTTTGAACAAAACTGGAGTCTGATGGAAGCAGCTTCACTTAAACTCAGGCTTTTAGGTGCAAACATACAATTTAATGCACAACTTTGGTTCCTGGGCTCATTTCTCACAGTAAGATAAATTCCTGCACCTTTATGGAAACAGCACAGAGAGTTCAGGTGTTTTCTCTGCAGCTTGGCGCAGTTTTAACGCCAAAAATCATTTTTTTAAAAAAACAAAAAAGAAAAGACAAATTTCTCAGATGTTGTATTGCACACAGCCTGCAGTTCAGCTGACAATCCCAGATTTTTTACTGCGCGGCCGCCGGTCTCAGCCGAGTCACTCCAGGCTTCACGAGGATCGAAGAATTTTTTGTTTTTTACAGAATCAAGTTACAGCAAACCGTTGATTTTTAGAAAATTTCTAAACAAGGCATTACGTTTTCTGATGAGCAGTTCAAGGACCTGCGAAAGGTAGTAAATCTGAACTTTTTACAGTTTCAGGTAACGACTTCACTATAGCAGCGTAAAAAAAATCTATAAAAATCTACGGCACGTGTACGTTAATTCAACTTTACTTTTTTTTGGGGGGTGATTTCCGGCAGTTTTGCTTTATGGACGACATTTCTGAGTTCAGACTCAGACTATCGGGTCACGACTGGACTCCTCCTGCGTTTTGTTCGCCGCGTCGTTCCCGCCCGGCCCGATGATCGGCGCCGATCCGCTCAGCCAACAGAACTCTGCAGAAACACCTTCAGTGTACAAAAAGCAAAGACGTCCGGATCCACAGCCGCACACAGCAACCGGAGACGTCCGCCTTCCATCCGTGGTCCGGACCAGAACCGTCACTGTTCTTTACTTATTCACATTTAAACTCTAAAATCCTGCAGTTGTTTTTTTTTTTTTTTTACTGTATTTGCCTGAAAAATGGCCACGACGTCACCAACGTCACAACGTGGTGGGATTAGCGCTTCCCGTTGCCACGACGACACTTCAGATAACCGGCGGTGTTTTTAAAGATCCGGTCGGACGGCGCAGGAGGACCGCCGGTGGGTTTTTTTCCAGCAGCTTCCGGTGAAACGTTTGTAAAACCTTTATTGTTTTCGTCTAAACGTCACAAACAGAATAAAAAAGTCACAAAGTGTATTTTACAGACTCTGGAGCTCAGACGGAGCTCAAAGCGGCGACACTAATTTCTAAATCTGGTTTATTCTGATTTTACCGCCACGTCCTGGAAATGATGGTTGGTCGTGTCGCTCTGCACGGACAATAAAGTTTGTTCAATCTGATGTAATGTGCTTCAAAACCAGAAAAAAAAAAAAGAATTTACACGAATCAGACCCGGTGTTTAATGAGTCTTTAGCCTCTCTGTGATGATCTGGTCCAGATCAGACCGGTCTAGATATCAGGACTGTTGATCTAGATCTGGTCTAGAAGCAAAATCAAGCAGTGAAATCCCTCTTTTTTATATTAAACAAAGAGAATAAAGGCTGAACAAACCAGAAAGTGGGACGATCTGGTCCAGATGTGACCCGTTTCTACGTCGTTGTTTTAAAATCTGGACCTGGTCTGACGTGTTTGGAGTAAAAAAGCAGAGAAATCTCCTTATTGTTGTGTTTTCACTCACAGAACAAAGCTTTCAGAAGCTGTTTGAACCAGTCTGTCGCCTCCCTGGTCCAGAATCTGGTCCAGATTAGACCCGAACCAGTTCAGTGATCCTATCTGGACCTGGTCTGATGCGGTTTTGATGTAAAAACATGGAGAAATCTCACTGAGCTGCATTTTCACAAACCAGAAACTGGATCTTGAACAACCTCTATCGTCTTCCTGGTGATCTGGTCCTGGTCTGACCCGATTCTATACTGTGTGATTTTCAACCTGGACCTGGTCTATCGGGTCTTTGGCCTCCCTGTGATCATCTGGTCCAGATTAGACCCTGATGCCTGCAGCGGTTTCAGCTCTGGACCTGGTTTCACGAAACCTCCTGACTGTTGTGTTTCCACCAGTCAGGAGTCTGGAGCCCTGATCCGAACTGGACCTGGTCTGATGTGGTTCCGATGCCCAACAGAACCGGGCTCGTCGGCTCTGGGTCAGTTCTCTCCTCTAACTGGACCAACCGAGCTTCTCAGCTGCAGGCTGTTTCCTTCAACTTGAACCTGGTTCCGAACCTGCAGCAGCGGCTCCGTTATGTAAAGGTCCAGGATCCGGAGCTCCCGGATCCGGAGCCTTACGTAACGGTGCAGCCTCCCTCCGGGGAGCAGGATGTGACCCCTGGACCTGCGGACCTGCGGACCCGCGGACCTCCGGACCTCCGGACCGGACTCACCTTGGTCAGCTGAGCGATCTTCTTGCTCATCTTCAGGTGCAGCTCCTGGGTGTACTCCAGCGTCCCGCCGCCGTAGAAGCATCCGGACGGCGGACTGTGTTTTCCCGCAACGGAGCCGCTGAACGGCGGCTGCCATCCCGCCCCCGCCGCCATCTTCACCGTTTGCAGCGAGAAAACAACAACAACAAGCCGGAGCCCGGAACGTGACGCGGCGCCGAACCGGAGCCGCTACGGCCCGGAAGCCTCCGTCGCTGCTGCGCCGAGCTTCGGTTCGGCCGACGGACGGATGAGACGGGACCGCGAGGCGCGACGCCGAGGACGGGAGCGAGCGCTCGTGGCGGCGGCGGCGGCGAGGGGGGAGCGGGGACGCGCGGCAGATGCTCGGCGCGCGCGCTCAGGTTCGGTTTAAAGACGCTTCGATGCGGCGCGAGCTGCTGACCACGTGACTCAGGTAGGACTGAGTCAATCAATCAATAATCAGCCAATAATCGATCAGTTTCATTCTCAGGTTAGA
>NW_007578538.1:46862-49660 GCF_000690725.1 Stegastes partitus | reverse complement strand
AACCGACCAATCACAGACAAATCTTAGACGAACGTCTCCGTCAACAAACAAAAAACTAAACACACAAAATCTGTAAAATCACAGCTTCAAACCTTATTTTCCATTTTTCAATCCTTAACGAACAAAATCTTTCTTTCAATTAACAGCAAATAATTATACGTGTTGCTGATTTAAAGGTCGAAAAATAAAAAGTGTAATTTAACAGTCAGATGCAAAAACAACAAACAAACAAATTCTATCAGATTTTTTTTTTTTAAATATAGTTTTTCTGTCATTTAACTCTATATTATCAGGACTTTGAATCAATAAAGTAACAGTAAATAGTTCCAGTTTAAAGACTCATAAAGCCAATTAAAGTGTGTTTTACTGTGTAGAGACCCAACACACATGGATGGAAACACAATGAGATGAAAATAAAAACAGAATCAAAATCATCTGTTCACACAAAATCATCTGATTCCACATTATTTACTGTTTTTATGGATTATACATAAATTATGACTTTTTGCTGTGATTTTACTGAAACCTGTTCAACAGTCAATCCTTAATATTCAGAACGTTTCTATCAAATAACATCAAATATCAGCAAAACAATTCATGATTTTCTTTTTTCCAGTGAACATGTGAATGAAAACGTTCTTTCTGTGTTCTCAGTAGATCTTATCAGGAATATAAATCTGTAGAATAACAGCTGATTGATTAAAACAACAGACAGTTAAAACAAGTCGTGGTGTTTTACTGGTACAATGAGACTGAACCAGCTGGAAACTCAAACATCTGAACCAGCTGCTCTTTAAACACTTCAGTCTATTCAGCTTTAATCAACTCTGCAGTGTCTCCAGAACCATAAGGAAGCCAAACTCCAGCATGTAGCGGCTGAGTGAACGAGGTCTGGACTCTGTGGAGGAGAGTCATGGTGTCAGAGACTCTGTAGAAGGACAGAACACCTGCTCTGTGATCCAGGTAAACTCCTACTCTGGAGGGAGGACGATCTGAGACGAGAGTTTGAGTTTTGTTGTGCCAAAATACACAACTGTTGGTGGAACAATATAAAGACCAGGATTTGTCATTATATCCAAATCCACATTCATACGTGCTCCCTGTTCTGCTGATGTTCTTGTATGAAACTGCTACATCAACTCCTCCTCCTCTCCACTCCACCTCCCAGTAACAACGTCCAGTCAGACTCTCTTTACTCAGAACCTGATAACGTTCAATGAATCTGTCTGGATGATCAGGATGATGCTGTTGTTGATCCGTTAATGTCACTTTTCTGTTCCCATCAGATAATAACAACTTTCTGTTTGCTGTGTTTGGATCCAGAGTGATTTCTCGTGAACATCTTAAGAACCCAGCTCTGGTCTTTGGTTCTGGTTCTGGTTTTGGTTCTGACAGTAGAACATCCACGTCAGTGATGGCCAGTGAGATGTTTGTCCATGCGTCCCTCAGAACGTCCTGGAGTCCATCTCTGAGCTCTTCCACAGCTGCTGTCACGTCNCCGCTGTATAAAATCAAACCTTTATTATCTCCCTCTCTGAACCGTTGGGGTCCAAATGGACGATGACCCAGGTCAGGAATCAGAACTACTTTATGGACCCCCTACAGGGGAAACTGCTTCCAGCTACAGATGCTCCAATCAGAAGCCTTAAAGAAGTAGGAAGTAAAAATATATCATAAAATATAAGAACTAGTGAACTAGAACAAAAGATGAATCTGCATTCTGCTCCTGTATGTGTCTACACAGTGTAATGATATAAAATACTGACGTCTGGATTAGTGAAAAAAGTCAATAAATACGTAAAATAAGAAGTAAAATCAGGAGAAAACGACAACAGGCTGCTTCATCACACAGGTTAAAGGCAACGCCACCAAACACTGAGGACATGGATGTAAACTTGTGACTCTGAAGAAAGTCATTAAATCTTCTCTCTGTCATGATTGTGGCGTTTAGCAAACAAACATAATGTTGGTGATGCTGACTGAGCTGAAACAGGAAACGTTTAGTGAGAAAAAATATGAAAACTTCAGTTAGTTTGTAGGTTTAGATAAATAATAAAACGTATATGTTACAGCTACAACTAAAAAAAAAATGATTTCTTTCAACCAGAAACCGTCGGTGGTGCGTTAACCAACCAACACAGCTGCTGTCTGTGGCCTCCAGGTGAGGCTCCATCAGCTGACCTGCTGGAGGGCCTCATACAGGCAGCACATAGAGGATGACGTCATGTCATAGATGCTGATCAAACCTGTTGAACTACCATCATTCATGCATCTTTTCCTCAAAACAAACATCTTCTTTTCCCTCCCTGTTTTAACTCCAGTCCTTGTGAAACACTGAGGCCGTCATGTTTTGCACTGAAATGGTTTTTTGTCGTCAGAAGGTGCACGTGCACGTTTGTATTGAGACCCGTGAGCTCGTGAGCAGACGCTGATCCTGCACTGACGTCTGCTGGTGCTCAGCCCGAACTGCACCACAAACACTAAAGGATCAGTTCGCCCCATTTCAAAGTACTCGAGTACTGCGCTGAAGCACAACTTCAGGGTTCTTGTACTTTGCTGAAGTATTTCCTTTTGAAGCAGCTTTGAACTTTTCCTCCTCCACCTGTCACACATCACATGTTTCTCTTTTTCCTCCGTTACAGCAGTGACTGAGCAGAACACCATTTCTCATCAGATGTGGGCTGCATGGTGGCTCAGTGGTTAGCACCGTCGCCTCACAGCTAGAAGGTCGCCCGGGATCTTCCTGCGTGGAGTCTCCATGTTCTCCCCGTGCAGCGTGGGTTCTCTCCGGGTTCTCC